>NW_015114764.1:23369-75195 GCF_001443285.1 Poecilia latipinna | reverse complement strand
AAGGCGCACTGTCGGCTTTTGAGGAAATTGAAGGTTTTTAGGTGCGTCTTATAGTGCGGAAAATACGGTAATGCTCCTGGGTCATTGGTGCAACATTAGTGCTAGAGCATTTGTTCACTATGGCGTCTTCCTACGCCACAGAATCTGATAGTGTGAGAGGCGTAAAAGTGTTTTAGCTCCATGTTAGCACTGGATTCAGTTTGGTGGGAATAAACCACACGGTGGCGTTTGACAAAAGGAAAATTAAGTAAAGGTTGAGACTGTGGGCTCGTCAGGTTAATTATATATAGATAAATGGGCTGGATGATTAAAAAATGCAAAACGCAGATCTGATGTCTAGCTTTCTCTGGAATGACCTTTAAAGTCGTTCCTGCATTTTAAATAGTGTCTCAGTTTTGCACCAGTAGATGTACAACTGTAATCAGAATAAATTATATTTTTGTCATGACAAAATAAATTAAACTGCACTGAATATATTATTTCAGAAAATTTCTTCACTCTTTTCCAGATTTCGCCAGTTTGCAGATCTAAATTTGTCAATCTGTGTAAAGTTTGCTCACTGAGTATAAATTCAACCAACTACATTACATCTGCCTCCAAAATTCAAATTATTTATTGAACTACCCCTCCAATCTGCAGCAAACATTCACAGTTGCATTAATAATTTTTGAGAGGAAATGATCATCACAATTGGATGGAAGGAAGATAAACACAGATAATTGTCAGCAACTGTATTCAAGTATTTTACACAATAAATATTGTCTGATGTTTGCATTCCTTAAACAGTGGCGCTCACCGTATCCCACAGTCGGGAGGCCCAGATGCTTCATCCGGTTCTTGACCAGCTCCGACAGCTCCTGCCTCTCAGAGCGCCGGTACAGGTTGAGTCTCTGCTGCGAAATGCGCTCCGCTCTGCTCGCCGGTTTGACGTTCTTCCTGCTCAGCCGCCGAGCCCACTGCATGCTCTTCTTCCTCAGCAGCGGATGCTCTGATTGGTCACTCGTGGTGGAGTTTCTGTGGGCTGTTTTCTCTTTCCAGGACCCGGCGCGGCCCTGATGTTCCTCCCCATGCTCGGCATTGATGGACACTTGAGACTACAACAGCAAGGGGAAGAGGAAATAGCTTTCTATGAAACTTTGAGAGCAACAAACATTTGTCTCTGATGCACACCTTTTTCTCTGTCTTACTTCTGCTAATCAGGTAGATTATCAAAACAGAGACTCACCTGCACATTACTGTCCTTCCTCTGAAAGAGAAGGCCAAGGAGACATCCAGACAAAAAAAGATGCAATGAAAGATGAAGCATTCAAAGCAAAGGAAATCATTGAAGCTTAAAAATCGGCTTGTTAAATAGTAAATATTGCATATTTACTATTTCAAAATTCACTTACACAGTAGGAAATTAACCATAGAAATGTTCATATTCATTTAATTCAAGTTAGCAATTAAATTGGCTGCTGGTCGTTTCACTACTTCACTCATTCATATTTCAATTGTTTTGGTCATTTTGTACCCAAATGTTTCAGGGAACGCTAACGCACCAGGGGTGAATTCATACACACTTTGGCAACAAAAATGATTTAAAGTAATTTTCTAAACTGTATATATAGGTTAATGTAAAGAGATATGACTTATGACTGAGAAAAAAAACTCTACTTGTAGTTAATTTGGTTTGATTTTAAGGTCATAATCTGTCATACTTTATAAAAGGCTATAAAGTTTATATGAAATGTTACACAATCAAATGAAATTACACAATTAATTTCAACAATGTTTTTAAATACTTAAGCATGAAAAGAAAAACATATTTGCAATTATTTACTTATGGGAACAAAATAACAGCAGGGAAGGACAATATGTGAAATTGTAGTTACCAAATGAAAACTATTTTACATCCTTAATACGATATATACTTGAAAAACAAATTTGAAGGGGAAAATTTTAAAAGTTATATAGGATGTGTAAAACTAAAGGTGGAAAAATACTGAAATTAAATCTGTCCATTACTTTTATGTCTTGTGGAATTGCAGCAGGGGTGTACGAACTTTTAATATCTGAATTGGTAAAAGGATAAAATGACCTGAAACCAATTTATTTGTTTGAAATTAAATGAAATAATTCATCACTGTCAAATGAAGCACAAAATAAATAGAGTTAACCAGGCAAAAACTTAATTTCTCTCTTCTGTTTTGTATTAGCTGCTGTCAGCCTGCAACGTTGGTCTAATACAACAAGTAATGAAGCAAACAAGGTAAGAAAATCCACTTAAAGTGGAGCAAAGCAAAAGTAACAAGAAACATAAGGCAAATAGAAAGAATCAGTAAAAAAGAATAAAGATAACCCAAAGTTATGACTCCTTCTATTTAAATAAAACTCTGTGATTTAAAAATAAGATGGAAAATAAAGCCAGATTTCATGGGTCGGTCCGGATGTGAAATGAGGCGATTTATCAAACTTCGCTTGCCTCCGACGTAGAGAACATGTGCGACTCAGTGCGGTAGATCCCAATGGGAATTTCAGCACTGGAAGAACAAAATTTCTGGAAGAGTCGGCCGTAAGTCCTGATCCACAAATCTTCCTCCGTGATTTTCATCTGAGGACGGAGAAAAAAAGCGATCGGGTTGATTCATATCGCTCACGTTTGATCTACTGAAACTCTCATGTTTTGTTACGTACAACACACAGGTAGCCAGATCCGGGCGTGGTGTCCAGTCCGAGCAGAAGCCGTGTAATAGCGATCATGTAATCCTTAACAAACGACTGTCAAAAGACAAGGAAAAAAAACGCTGTGTGATAATTTACCTGAGGTGGAACAGCAAGAGAAATTAGGCTCTGCAACAGATCTGTACAAGTCTATTATCATTTTACTCTTTTCTGTAAAGTACTAAAGGTCAACTCTGCAGCTCTGCTTCCCCACCTGATACAGCAGCGTGTCGAGCATGCTGATGCTGAACACCCTGCCGGCAGCGAACGGCAGCCGGAACATGAAGGCCAGGTTGGAGCCCTTATCGCGCTCAATCTGAAAAATGAGGGAAGAAAATGTCCAAGTATAAACAAAAACATTTGAATCTGCTTACTCAGCAGTTGTTCTTTTATTTTGCACCAGCATGCTCTGCACAAACACAAAAAATTACCAAGTACTTTTGTGAAGTTTCTACTGCAAATATCTTAGAACTAAATTATAAGTAACTTTTCAGCAAGATTTAAGTTGGTTTTAAGTCAATAATATTCATAAAAATCTACTAGTTTTTTAAAATTATAACATGGGAAAATGTCTTGTTATATTGTCACCTTCTTAAAATAATAATGTTTAATGATAGTCACTATTTTGAAGATGCTTTAGGCAAAGACGTTGGGCAAAAAAATTAGAAAGGTGATATGAGAACAAAAATCTGCCAGTGGAACTTTTTTAAAAATCAACCAACCAACTCCTCAATCTTTGTGAAAAGTTACTTATGAGTTAGTACACTTGGAATAAGACAAAACTAAGCCATTTGCGGTATAAACTAGACAAAAATACTTTGTAGGATTTTGTGTGTTTGTAGTGTTGAAGGGAAAAATGTTTTGACTCAACTTTAGACTTAAATTGTTAGGTTTAATAAGTTCAAATACTTTTTAAGTTTTATGTGAAATATTTGAAAAACATTAACAAAATGAATAAGGATTCTTTACATAAAGGAAAAAAACCTGAATATAACTATTTGGTGATGCAGGGTAAGAAATTATCGGATGGACAAATATTTTTTCTATGGAATACACTACAGGCCAAAAGTTTGCAAGCAGTTTCGGAAGCAACTCTAAGCTTCTCTTCACAATTACCTTTTTTCTTTAAAAAAGGTGGGATGTACTTACTGTATATTCAGACTTTTCGTTCATTGATATACATGGAAAAAAACCAAGTCCATGCAAAAACAACTGGAAAATAAACAAAACACCGATTCTATTAGTAACTCTTTTTAGAGCAATTTATTTTGGTCCAAGTAAATCAGTGAAACATCTGTGGAAAATGAATCTAGCTTCCAAACTTTTGGCCTGTTGTGTACATCTAGTCCAAAGTTTCTTTGCTTAGTTGTGTCTCGTTTAAAAGTATAGCCACTGAGGGGCCAACTGGTGTCGTCATCTCAGTGTTTTACAGAAACGACTCCACAGAAAATGTTTTCTTACCCACAGTTTCCGTAGTCAATGTCTCTGTTCAGCTGTGTCTCCTTCCTGCGGCTTGTTTTTCAGTGACTTATCAAGTGAATAAACTTATTCACATGTGATTTAAACCTAGTTTCTTATTTACTAGAAACACAACGATTACAAAACTGTGTTGTTTGAGATTAGCAGAATATCGACAAAGTTTTGCACACAGATTCCTGTTAAAGAGGAGTGGTTCCTCTCTACTGTCGCCATGTTCTTGGTCAGGATGAAGGATTATTGGACAGATAATTTTGACTCAACAGCTCAGCTTTCTCAATTAGACTTATTTTAGTATATAATTAGATCCAACTCAATTTAAATGTGTGGATTGTTCTGGAATCAACTGAAGTGATTTGAACTGGATTTGGACAAAAAGATTATTTTTAGTCGGATGTAAATTGAACTTGTTTCATTTTTAAAATGGAATGGAATGGAACAAGAAGTTTGAAATAAACTCAATTGAACTGAGTTGCAAGAATGTATAATAACTAATTTTCAGATGGTCTACATAACTCACCAAAGCATCACCAGGTGAATTTGTTTTATCTTTGTGCAGTGTAAGGTTTATGTTAAAATTTATTAGTTTTGTTTACTCCAGTCTGGTGTTATTCATCTATCATCAGACTGCTTTTATAGAACAACTTTTGGTCAAAAACAGATATTACTGGCTGATGGGAAAATACTTAAACTATTACGTTTTCTGACAGGCAAACTAGTCAAGACATAAGGGTACGTACGGTCTACCAAAGTAAAAAAACAAAAATAAATAAATAATAATAATAGTGCCATAATGTTATATATTTGCTCACCAAGTAGCTGCAAAATAGGTTTTTGTCTCTGTCAAACAGAAAAAAACAATGTTCTAAGGTAAAGATCTGTCTAGAAACACCAACCTTCTCCAGTTTGGACAGAGCGAGGGAGTAGCAGTCCTTCGCTCTGAACTGCATGAACCTCATGTTGGACGGATGTGTGAGCTCCGTGATGATGCTGAGGCTGGGGAACAATCTGAGTGAGGAAGAGGAAAGATGAAGGGCTCTTTTTTCAGGGAAACAAAAGCTTTGTACTCAGAAGAAGCCCATTCAGAACAACCATAGGTGTTTTTAATTCTTTCACAGCTAAGTGTTAGTTTAAAACAAACTCATTTTGTTATCTGAAGTAGTGAAAAGAGACAGGATCCATTAAGTGAATCCGGTTTTCACTAGAGCTGAAGCATTAGGCTTCAGAGTTCATATTTGTAAACAGTGAGCCTCTCCATTTGTTACCTGAACATTGTCTGGACATTGACAATAGTCTTGGCGTCTGCCATGTAGTCTTCCTCAGCGCTCATGGTGCTCTCCTTGTCCACAACCACCAAGTTATCAGCATAGATTATTCCACACTGGAGCAGGTTGTCCAAACTGATGCGTTTGAGAAACAAGCATTTAGGGACTCTGGTATTACTGCTTTTCTGCTTCAAATAATCATCATGTCACACTTCAGATCACTTACTTATCAATAGTTCCAGCCATGAAGTAAACCATTGGAAAGCAGCAAATGGCCTCTAAGAAGTGGTTGTCTGGTCTGCAGGAAACAGAAATTATGGAACAAAACCTCACTGACAGATTATGAAACAATTTGAATGTTTTCCTGAAATTTGCGTGCTGATGAGGAATGGGAATATTTGCTAGAATTTCCCTCGAAAAGGAAGTGGAATCAATATTTAATTGAGCAAAGCAGTGGGAGGACTCGCTAAAAAATGAGCTGCTAATGGAAATTCAACGAGAGCCAGACATTTCCTGGCTCCACATTTGTGTGATTTTCTTTTTCGCTTTGTGGCAAAAGTGATTGAAAATTTAAACAGAAAAATAACTAATCAAAAAAAAAAATGAATGGATGTTTGCATAAACAAACTCAGGGATGTACAGATGCTTTCGAAGCTTGTTTTGAAATGACTGCAAATTAAAAAGCCATTAGGTGTAGTCATTAGTTCCTAATGTAATTACAGCATTTCCACTGGTTCTGCATCTTTGTACGAGTAAAAACAGTCACACATGAGGCTGGAACAGAAGTTGAGGAGTCTTACGGATAGTCCAGTAGCAGCACTATTGGGTTGAGCTCCTTTCTGGGCCGATAATAAGCTCGCAGGGGAACTATGAAGTTATAGAGCCCATTTCCTGCCGTCTCTGCAGACACTATAATCAGCTTATTCTTGAAGCCGTAGGCCTTGGCATCCTCAAAGCTGTTATGTGTGCAGCCCTGGGTGGAGACAGAGTTCAGCAGGAAGTCGTCAGGCTTTTAGCAGAGAAATCACCTTACTTATTGTCTCTGTAATGAGTACGAGGAAGAAAGAGAGAGAAAAGATGTAGGGAAATGTTACACAGCCATTTCATCTTCACCTTATCGAGGCGAAGGCAGCAGAACGGAGCTTTCTGTGGCAGCAGGTGGCACAGAGTTGGAGAGCTGCCGATATAGGGGGAGTTTGGAGGGTAGCCCTTCACAAAGCTAACGGACAGGAAACAGAAATTTAGAGGTGATTGAAACCTGTGCTAAAACACAAGGTAAATACAAAGCCTTGTAAAGTATCTTTATCAATCTATGGCATATTTTATGAAATAAACAACATGTGACAGAAATAGGACTTAGTTGTTAAGGGACAAGAAAAAGCCTTCTTCCTTAAGAATTGTTGTCCTGCTGGAAAGTTAGTGTTTACCACAGTCTTACATTTTTTGATGGTTTTTGTGGCACTAGGACAGAAAGTGGGCAGAGAGAAGGGAGGAAGGCATGAAGTAAAGATGTGGGCTATCTGAGATGACACAGGATTTATTAAAGGAGATCAGAGTAAATTAGGCTGAAAACAAAATTAACCTTCATATTTTTATTTGTAAAAATAATTTGAAACCCTTGTATCCCGATAAATTACATTGAGGTTTGTGGTTGAAATGTGACAAAAAATTGTTCCAGTTTGAGAGTTATAAATATGTCCTCTTGCTATTCAACTTGTGCAAAGAATATTTTGGTTTGTTTTGACATCCGGTATCTGGTTTCAAAATAAAATAAATCTATTACCATAAATAACTGTTTTCAGAAGAAAGTTTCAGGTTCCCAGCCTTTTATCAGATTCTGCTGCAGCTTAAATCCATTCACTGATGACTTACAGCCTTAAATGCATGTTAAAGTAAAACAACTTGACTTGTTTTGATTTGCATTTAAGTGGCAGCTTGATTCATTTCATTTAATTTGTGATGCATTACCCCAGTCAGTTTTATCTCTTTAAATTTCCAGTTTGACTTTCCAGCATTAATATAGATGCAGTTGCCACTTAATCGCCACATGATGGCACTGTGGGACCTTGAGTTTCACGCTGCACTTTTTTCTTAACTTGTTTCAACACCAGCTCTGCGCCTCTGCAGTGACAGAGGCTCAGAAGACCATGTTATGTTATGAGCAAGTTTAAGAGACCTGTTTATGTTGGAGTCAGTCTAACAGTTGCTGTTTGGGATTAGTGACTGACTCCTCACTGCATCCGAGCCCCTATCTATCACATTTCTGTCATCAGAAAGATTACTGAAGATTTCCTTGAGTTGCTGTGATGTCGACTGCATTAGGGACATTGGCAGGAAGGATCCGTGTAGCATCAGCATCACTAGAAGAAAAAATCTGACCTTCCTGTCACGATATTAGTCACTGCGTTTTCCAGCATCGTGACACACTGATTATACGCCTGCTGAAACCTCATCCATCTCCCGTTCGACAGCCAATGAGGGATGACGGCGAGGAAGAAAGGTGAGATCAATCAATTTCAAATCGCAGAACGCAGCTGCCTCACTAAACACCCCAAATTCCAGAAATCTCCGCTGTTTCTTCATGCACTGAAACACATCCGCGCTACTCACTCCGACCCCACGGATCCCTCGTCATCTGATTGGTTGGTCTCGTCCTCCGATTGGTCACTGAGGAGGTCGCAGGGCAAGATGGTGGAGGAGTCAGCAATTTCCAAGACGGGTGCGATGCTTGGCCTTCGACTTCCTGCTCCGTTCTCGGTGGGAAGGGTCAGTTTCCCACTTTCCTCCGGAGGATCGGGATGCTGGAGATCTATCGCTACAGTCCCTACAAATTACACGGGCGGCGTCAACTAATTTAGATTATTTCATAAGCGAAGCAGAAATCAAATGACGCACAGCAGTTCTACAGCTCTTTGCATATAAAAACTGATCTCCATTTGTACATTTCTGACACTCAGCATTTTTTATTTGTTTACTCAGCAAAACGTCCTGTTTTGTCTTGAGGAGAAAATGTATTGCTTTTCAGAAAAATGCTTTGTGTACACAGAGTAGCATGCAAACTGCAGTCACAGAAGTTTATCTATAAATACAGAAAATACTTTATTGACATACATCATATAACTGCTCATAATATGATGCATGAAAACTCCATAATGCATCTGTTGAGTTCATGGCTGAAATGATTATTGGATTGATCGATTATTGAAATAATTGTCAACTATTATTTAGAAATCAATTAATTAGTCAATTAGAACCAAAAAAGGCCATTCTGAGAGAAGTAATCAAGTCAAAACTGAACAAAAAATATGTATTTACATTAAATTGCATTAAATACACACCTTTTTCTATCCAGTTATTAACCGGTTAATTGAAAAAATAATCAACAGATTAGTCCTATATTGGGTTGATAAGTCAAGCAAAAACATCAAGTTGATGTTAAAAGGATTTATTTATCTGCAGATGCATCCTTTGCTGCAAATGATCAAGAATAAGGAATGCTATGTTGTTGCACTTTAGGTAATAAAATGTTTCTTATTAAAAAAAAAAGGAATAATTGTTTATTTCTTTGCATCTCTCAAAGTACTTCTAACATTGAACAAAAGACTCAAGTGGTAAAATAAAACAATGTACAGAATGTTCCTTTTTTAAATCCAATTAATTAATCGGTAGAATAATTGTTTACTAAAATTATCGTTAGTTGCAGCACAAATTGAGTGTATGTGCTGTACATTAACATTTGTACAGCGCATGCAGATTAAGTAAAGTGTCCCTGAAACAGTAAAGAAATACATAATAACATTATGGTGTAAAAAGAAACAAGGATGCATCATGCATGAACTTACCAAATGAGGTGGTCTGATCAACTTTCACAGGTCAAAAAAACAAAAACAGGCACATAACAATAAAGTCAGCCGATAAAGTAAAGGAAAGCAGGTCAGTAAAGAAATCATGCAAAAGCATCAACAAGGCAGCCACCATTCAGAAATGTACAAAATGCAGTTTTGACTAAAATAAAGCATCTATTTTCTCTTTCACGCCAACCTACAAAACCTCCCACTGATTATTACATGTCATTTCTGTCTGGTTTTCAGTCTTACCCATGCTGGCTATGATGCTGTGCACAGGCAGCCTGGAGGGGGCGTCGTAGAGCCCGGTGACGGGGAGACCCTTCCCATGTTTTTCCTCCTGTTTGAAGATGAAGGCTGAGTTCTCCTCCTTGGTGATGTTGATGTAGTAGCAGGTGTCGGTAGCAGCCATGATGTGACGCGGTCCAGGATTCAGGAGGATGCTCTTGTTGTCCTCCCTCTTCACCCCGATCAAACACACACCATACCTGCAGGGAAATTCAAACTCAGATTTAAGTTATTCTGTGTCACAGATTAATCCAACATTTGGAAACAGAGAATTCACTGACTTCTTATGGGCATGAAAGGAGGCGTAGGTGAAGCTCTTTCCATCATACTCCCCAAAAAACTTGCTGTCCGCTAAATGGATGTGGTACACCTCGTTCCCAGAGCAGCGGCCATAAGTCCTCTGCCACGGCTCCGGGGACGTCTGCCCCTCTCTGGGGAAAGAGCACTTTATTATTTACTGTTTTATATATAGCAACAATTCATACCCTCCTTTTGTAGATGATTACAGACGCAGTCTGCACTCTATAAGGTCAATAACGTCACATTGTTCTTGGTTTTCTTTCAGGATTATTACAAAAATAAAATTTTTTGTTTTAATCAGATTCAATTTGGGATTCTGGCAGATTGGATAAAGTAAAATATGAAAACTTAATCTGCTGGGCTTAACATTATGCATTGAGGTTTCAATACTCTTGTTCTGTTTTCCTTCATTACGTTCAACTTTTTTGTAGCAGGGATCAAATTGTGACTTCTTTTAGTGATTACTAACATAGTAGAACAGTTGCATAGTTACTAATTCATTAAAATTGTTTTATTAAAAGAATATTTTTAATAGTGAGCCTTAAAAAACAAACAAAATAATGTTTTTTGATTGTCAATTAATCGTTTCAGTCTCGTTGCTGCAGGGAGTGAAAGTAGAGCAGGGATATTTCAACCACCAAAGAGCACCGACTGTTAAAAATAGTTTTACTTTGGACTTTACAGCTGTGACAGAAAAGCTTTTTCAAGATGTTTTGTCTTCAATAAGTGCAGAGGGAAAGACAAGTCCAGCAATGACCAGAACCCTGCTGGCAGATGAAGAGCATGTCAACATTTATCTGGATGTTTATGTTCTGCAGACTGGAATCCTGCATTTAATTTACTGAACTGCCAGCATCGGATCATTCGGTCTGATTATGCCTCAATTTATGGGATCCTTCACAACAAGAGTCTTCAAATGGCATCAAACTAATTAAAACCACGACTGTAAAATATGTTGGTGCTGTATGTATACGTCAGAGCAAGCAGAGAAAATACAACATATAATTCAACTTGTGCACATAAGTTTTACTAACCGAAAATTTGACAATGTGTGAATAGTTCAAATAAATTATTAGCAGCCCAGATTTGATAGATTTATGCTTAAACCACATAATAGAACCATATCTTTGAGCTCTTATTTAAATTTGGTAGGAAAATATTTACAATTTAAAAAAATGGAATCCCTTCCTGCTCGGTCCTGCTCCTCCTCCTCAGGTGTAGCCACAACAACAAACACATGAAAGTAAGCTGGACACATATGCTCTAACTTTCAATTGTGTTGACGGCGTTTAAATTAACACCTGCGGCGGAGATACTGACTTTGAGTTTTTGTCACCTTCACAGGCAGAAGCCAGTGTGAGTTTCCATAATAAACACAGATGTGCCGTGCTTTTAATTTGGCGAGAGAAGCTGATCAAATAGACGGGCAGATTTACAGGCTAAAAGAAGAAGCAGGTGATGCTCAGTGACACGGTTTCTGCTGTGCTGGCAGCGCATCAGTCAGTCTGGAGTCTGTGCAGCTGAAAAGACGCTTCCACAGAATTTATTTTTGATTAAACTGTCAAGTAAAGTTAAATCAAGTGAATAATGACTAGAATGTAAGTACAAGAAAAGAACGTGGCCAGCATGAAGTCTCTCATTTGTTTTTCAAGCTCGGCGTTTGATTGCTACTGATTGTTTGGACTCGGTAGTAGTCCCAGCTGCAAAACCTTGAAAGACGAAGGGAGAAACATTACGCACAGGCCAAACACCAAATTATTACAAGAACCGGCTTAAAAACTGGCAGCAAGTGGATGCTTACATAAATATAGCTAATTATATTGTTGCAAATAAAATTTCTTCAGGATTACAGAATAACTAAAATTTGGTTTAAAAAAATTTCTGTTATTCTGCTTTTCTGCTATTACTGCCACCGTTCTTCCTGCCACACAGGAGCTTTAAGCATTGATGCCACGTGAGATCCAACAAAACTGGCAAAACCAACGATAGCACCAAATCTCTGAGTGTTTAAACAAAACGACATTTTAGTTCGCTGCAGCAGTCTTTCTTTGCCTACTTAAACATGATAGAATCATAAATACAAATAACAATATTCAAAGTGAAACATGGAATATTTCTGTAAGAAATGCTCTCCTTTGAGGAGTTAGCCATGTTCAATAAACAAACATTCAGGGAAAACATCTACAGGATAGCTCCTCTGTAGATCAGTAAATCAAGATGCTACATGTTTGTTTTCTTTGTTTAACCTACAGATTACAAATAGGTATTTAAATGAGTAATTTATGTCGAGTAAAAGAAGATTTTATTAGCTAGGTGCCAATGTTTCGAACTTGTTTTTAAATTTCTGAATTGAAGTTGAATAATTCTAAAGTAACTCTACTAAAATAAGGTGAACGTTGTTTAAAATTTCACAGTAACAGTAGTGTTTACTCACTGTCCTCTGGAGGTGTGAACCAGCAGAGTCACTAAGGTGGACGTGGCTGGACACACGCAGTTCAGAGCCAACATGGCGTACTTGAACTCCTCTTCACATACAACATGATCTGTTGAAAAGAAATCATTTACAATCATTTCTAGGTCTGAAAAGTATATACATATATATATAGTATTCATGAAGATATGTATATGTTTTCAATTTACCTGCAAATTTTACGTGAAACTTATTTTCCGGTTTGAGGATTTGGACGTAGAGAGGACAGTTTGGAGCGAAGTCCTTTGCAGCCCAAGCCCTCAAAATAGTCTGGTGATCCTGCAGCAGGAGAAAGATCAGTTTTATTTACCAACACAACAATTTCCAAGAATTTTACAGAGTCTCAACTTTCTCTTTGTTAATTCAGGATCTAATATCGTAAAATGACTTGGAAGTATAATATGAAGGGAAATTACCCCTTTACGCTGTTTTACATTTACACCTCGTTACTTTACTTACAGCAGCAGTTCGGTCGACCTCATTCCTGCTGCTCAGGATGAAGCACGCCTCAGCGTCGTCCATCCTAAATGAATCAGAGACAACAAGGCAGGGATTCAGCTGATCACACAATTTAACAATTAGATAAATTCATCCTCAGTTTGGAAATGCTCAAATGCTCCCACACAAAAAAAAGAAAAGAAAATAATCTGCAAGATGATATTAAATGATGCAAAATTGATGGAATAACTTGAAGTTAAGATTATTCTTTTTAATTTGCAGAACATTTGTGTTTTAATTTTGTATATTTTAAGGCATTTTGTGACAAAACATTTCCTTTTGTAATGTTTGAAAAATGTCAAAATTGTTGATTTGAATCTTCAACAATTTTTTGTTTTTTAATTTAAAATGAGAAAAGATGGCGAGACAACGTAAAGAAATGCAGCAAATCATCCAGCACTGTTAATCAAACCAAACCATTACCAGTCTGTAATGTAGCTGGTAGAGGCTACATTACAGACTGCAGCCTCTTCCAGCAGAACTACACTGTGCTCTGTGAAGCACTTCAGCGCCAATAAATTATGACTCAGTTGTAAAAACGATGTTAAACAATATCTGGCTGTAAGATTACGCAGCAAAGGATTTACTGATACAGATAAAAATTGTAGGTGATAAAAAAAATCTGGGAAACTTATTTTTTAATGTCTGTAGCCTTTGTTCAGCGCAGATGATACATGTAGGATAAAATCCTGTTACATTGATGTGCAAGCAGAGGGCAGCCAATGTAGCTAGCGCACCGTGTAACTGCTGCCTACTGGCTTTGTGCTGCCACCTAACCACTGTGATTTTACAACCAGCTGAGACTTTTAAAATGTTTAGATTGTCCTGTAAACGTGTGCAGGCTAAAACTCACTTGGCCCTCATCAGGTCCTGGTCTTTGAGGGCCGATCCTTGCAGGTAAATGACCCTCTGAGACCACAGGGGGATCTGCAGGATGCGGCGAACCTGAATGTCTATTTCTGTCGGGCACAGGATCACCACGTAGTAGTCCTGTGAAGCAAAACAGACAGCTTTTTTTTCATTTTAGGGATTCCATCGCTTCCTTTAAAATCATCAAACTTTATGTGAGACTAGGACTGGGCAATAAAGCAATAAAAGTATATATGGTGAAAAACATATGATTCCTGTTGATATTCAAGAACTTCACTGAACTTCGATCGAGATCCAAACAGCATTCTGGGAGAGGAAAGACTTTATCTGCTCAACCTCTCACAGCAAAGCAAGTTTGGTGGTATCAACCAACTCCCTCACTCTTTGGTTACCTAGCAACAACCTGCTGAGCAACTTGTGGTTACCTAGCAACGGTCTGTTGAGTAACTTGCACAGTTTCATAACCAAGGCTAAAATCTAGCCTAAAATGTGACGCAGAGTTTGCACAACCCATTTAAAATGAACAAATCTGTTCTGTGGAAAATGTAAGACAGGAAATGTTATAACGTGTCTTACAGTTTAGTGTGAACACCACTAAACTGCTACTTTGTTCAGGCACTTTTTGATTAAGTTTTTCCCTCCTGCTAACAGGAAGAGTATCATGTAATAAAGTTTGGATGCTCCAGCAGGATTTTCTCAACATTTGCATCCATAGACTGAAGCAACAAGAATATAAATGATCCCATTGTGCAAAAGTTTACAATAGCAAACAGACAAAATGGAAACTTGTGACTGACAATGCTAAAGGTGTGGTTTGAATTCAGTAGGAAATATTTGTAGTCAATTAAGAATAAGCTGGTGAGCTAGTTGGTTCAAACTCTGGTTTTCCCTGTTTTACATGGCCATGTTTTTGGGTGTTACACAGAAAAGAAAAGCTCTCGAAAAGCGCTGGCCTCTGTACCTGCAGCCTAGGATGAGCGTAAAACTCATTAAGAAAATCCATCAGCAGGTCGATCTTGAGCGAGCTGACACACAACACAACATGTTTCTCCGTCTGCGCCCGGTGACGGCTGTAGTTCCCTCCGAGCTTCTGGCTCTCCATCCACAAGTACGCCAGCTCCTCAAACTGAAACAGTGGAACAGAAGCAATGGTTAAAAAGGGTTAAAATGTGCTGCCTAGTATATAGGCAGCACATTTAAAAGAAAAAAAACCCACGATTAGTTTTACATGAACATCTCATTAGAAAATGTGAAGCAGTCGAGTTTTCCAGTTGACAGAATTGCCGGTTAATGCAGCGAGGATCTAATTAGGCCGACATTTTGACTGAGATGCAAAAACTCCTCCTGTAGCCTAAAGTCTGAGAATGTAAGGCCCTCATTAGTTTTTGATTTGTTGTCAGGCCACATCAGCTGCAAAAAAACTGCACATTAAAATTTGATAACAGACTCATAAGAAGCACATCTCTGCTTGCAGAAAGTCAAAGAATTTCAAATTCTAGGAGACGGTTCATATGAAGTCTGTTTCATGTGGTCCATACCTGTAGCGGAAGGACTACCAGAGCAACACAGATGAGAATAACCACCAGCAGCTGTGAGGGCCAGATCTGTGGAGTAACGTCGCCGTAGCCCACAGTGGAGAAGGTGACGATGCAGAAATAAAAGGAGTCAAACAAGGACAGGTTTTTCCCGGCTCGCTCAAGATGCTGAATCCCACAGGCTCTGCAGAAAGATAGGATGAATTATTTACATGCAACCAATGTCCTTCAGGTAAGGATGGCTGAAATGAAAACACGTTAAGGCATGGCTATTTATGGAATACCAAGGTTTTAAAAAAAGTTGGAGTTTTAAGACAACCAGAGGTTTCTCTGGTTTTTGTGCTGCCCTTCCCCAACCTGTTTCTCTGGGCTACCAGTTAGCTAGCTGAATCATGTTTGAACCCTTGGCTAAAAGAATGACAAATTTGACTGTTTGGAAATATTCTTGGTTGCCAAAGGAAACACAACAACAAATAAAAATGTTTACATAACATTATTATTATAAATGAATAATAAACAGTGTTACTTGATCGTCAGTAGAAAAGACTCAAATGAAAGCATGTCATATATTTTTGTTTTAAAGATGATCTATTATGCATCCTTGAACAGGCTAGAATTTATCTATTGACTATAAAAAACATTTTTATTATATGAAGAAGTTTTTTTTTTTACACAAAATCATTCTTAGATATGAAATTTTCGGTTGTTCAGTTCTGCTTATTTTGAGCGTTTTTAGAGCCTCTTGTTGCGTTAAATCCAAATAAGCTGCTGTTGGCCACGCCCCCAACTCTATGCTTTAACTCGCACTTGAAAATGGTTGCAAACAGATGTGCAATTATACAACCGTACATCTTTGAAAAGCAAAAGTAGAACCTCCCGCACACTCAGCAGGAGTTCACCAAGTGGTTTCTGATTGGTAAGTCAATAACAAAACACTTGTCTTTTCCAGCAGCCATTGTACAGCGCATACAGCAGTAAAACCAGCTGACCAAACGTGCTGGATCTCAGCACGTTTGATGATTTGTGACGTTACATTCAGAAGGTTTTTCAAACAGCTCATTTTCCAGACACCAAAAAGCATTAATTTATTGACAGAAAATGGCTGGGTGTTTTATTTTAAAGCGCTTCAGCTTTTTTTTTTAGAGGCAGTTGAGATTCAAATGGAAGTATTAAACTATGCAAAAAGTAAACTTTGTACAATAAGTCCCCTTTAAAAGTATAAATACTAAAATAGAGAGAAACTGTTCTGTTTCTACTGAAGCTCATGTCTGCATGTGATGTATGTCTCACAAAGACAAGTTGCTTCAGGACCACAATTTAGTTTTCTATTTGATCAAGACCAAAGGGCACCAAAGTCAATGCAGCTTCTGCTCAGTACCTCATTTTGAAGTGACATTGATTGTTCTTTTGGTAATCTCCTTCAGAAGCTGTGCTAATTAATTTGGTTATTTTCTTTCTCAGATAAATTGAAGATTTAATCAAACCCTGAGACACGGGAAATGAAGCTGCCTGAGTAGATGGGTGGTCGTCACGGCTCACGAACACGGCCAGAGCGCGATGGGCAAGGAGGAGCCCGCTTTGATTAAAATAAATTGGTGCTATAAAAGTCCAAATCAATAACACATAAAGAGAAGAACAGATGAGTTTCACTGGGTTAGCTGTAGATCCTGCACAACAGATACAAGGCAGGATGATTAACGTCAGGAAAATAACTGACATAAAATGTCGCTACTTGCTTGTGCAGGAAGAGTGAATGCTGCAAGTCAATGACTCAATGCAACCTACAGGGTTTTCTGAGTTAGTTTAATAATAAATTAAATATGACTGCATTGTTTGTTAACTAGCATCACAATGAAATTTCCTTTCCCCCCTTCTTCTTCTTGTAAAGTAAGGAGGCAAAACTGTTTAAAACTTGGTTGACGACAGCAGAAGTTATCTGGTTATTAATTTACATATTGCTTATTTTTTACAAAGTGTATTTTATTGTTGTGAACAACATCGAGCTGAATTTAATTTTTAGCTAAGTTTTGTTTATACCTAAACTGTTTATTTTATTTGTATATTTTCAAAGAACATTGTATTTATTGTGAGGAAAAATCTTAAAAAGGGGTGATAAACAATTAAAATTGGCAGGTCAAAGCTTTACATATTGGTCCAGAAAAATTCTCAATGCTGCATCTCTAATAAACATAGAGAATTAGAGTAATTATCTTTACTAATTAAATATCTTACCTTCAGATTTGGGCCTTAAAAATCTGTTTTTTTACTTGATTGACTACAGTTGAAGTTACCAGGTTTTTAATTTTAAGTACATATATAGCAGCTTATATTTTACTGTGGTGCATTTCAGTAAATTTATATCTTACAGAAAAACCTGAGCACATGTGGCCTCAGTGGAAATGTGCCAGCATGCCAGCAGATGTTTAAAGAGCAGATGTTCCCTCACCCTGTGAACACCAGACACAGTAAGGTGCAGATGAGGATGAACACCTGGTTGAACATTGCGGAGTGCGTCCTCTGGATGGCACGATGGAAGTCATTCTGGGGGAAGAAGAAAAGTTTATCGTCTCCATATTTCCTCCTGTGAATACTCTGTATGTCATCAGCTCAGAAATGAAATGCAGCTTCTCTATTGCCTTACAAAGTAAAACATGCGCAGCGACTGGACAGAATTTGATGCGAACCTTACAGGAAACTCTGGTTTATATTTATACTCTCACATATTGGAATGTTGTTTAGAATAGATGATAACTGGGTCATTTCCTAAAAAAGCACAATACTAAACTAAACTGTACCCCACAAATCCACAACATTTTTGCTATATTACGGTTCTTTATGTGCACAAATCTGCTCATGTTTAACATGCTATTTATTATATGCAAACTATACTGGTGTCTCTACATTAGCATGCTGTCCATCTTCATATGAAGCAGCTAATGAGTGGTTCTCAGTTGCACCTTGTTAGCATGTCCAGCCTGCCACCTCCTCCCTGCTGGCCCCAGGTTTTACCATCTGCTGACTGCAGCCTTGGCATGATGCGCTCATCCTGTCATGACCTCGTCTGAATCTCAGTGATAGAGTAGATCATGTAAGATGTGATCTGACTCCTTTAAAAGTCTTCCGGCAGATACAAGTCTGTGCATTTGTTCCTTTCTTGTTGCATACATTTACTGGAATTTATGCATAATACTACCAGGAAAAACTAATGACTTCTCTGCTGCAGAAACCAACTTCTAGCTGGTCGTGACTGCATTTTTTCTTGAAGCAAATCAGCCAACTGAAGCTGAAGAAGTCACTGGTTTTAGCTTTAAAGGCCAACTAATTACACAGCACACTTGTATATCAAAGAACCCAGAGTTGCTGATAACAGTGTTACATGGATGGCGTCAGTTTTACTGCCTTCAAAAAGATGCACTGCCTTGTGGACAGATTAGATGTATTTACAACACGAGAGACGACAACTAACCCGAAAGGAAGGAACCGGCTCATCCGATTAAATTCTGTTCACTGGTAAAATCAACAGCTTCCACATCTAACATTAATCAGCTTTAATAAAGCTGCTAGGAGGGTAATGATCCATCAAAATCTACAAAAGTACAAACTGCATGAACTTAAGATTCTGTAACTCATGTATTTTCTGCGAGCAACACATTTCAAGTCAATGAACAAGATAAACCATGAAAGGTTGAATCTTTGAATACAATTATGAAAACAATGTTTACTGAAAATAAAGGAATTGAAGGAATTGAGATGTTTATTATTCTACACTGCATGAAACTACAGATTGAAATATGAAACTGGCATAGCTAAAATGTATTTTGGGAAACTGTAATAACTGAAATAATTACTTTATATAAAGTATATAAGACCAGTGTAAAATATCCTTAATATTGAAAATATCTCTAAAAGTGTGTTAAAAGTAAAAGTAAATAGCTCCACTTATCACTTTGTAGCTTCAACACCAGAATGTCCTAAAAGTTTAATGTCAAGAGTTAAAATGGGGAAACAAAACTGGAACTATTTTTTTTTATATTGTTCAGGTTGTCTGCAAATATTTTTTTTTGTTCATCTTTATGTTAATACCTTTATAAAACGTAATGTTTTCAGCTGACAGCTACAGAATCTTGTAATGGAAAAAAAGACTTACGATCATGTTCTCCAGAGCACCTTTGGCAAGCCAGCAGTTAAGAAACACGGGGACGAATATGTTTCTCAACGGAGCCCAGAAGATCTTAAATAAGTAAAAAGTAGATAAGAAAAGGATTAAAACTTTACTTAAGCGCTAGAGAAGTAGTAAAAGCATGTACTGGACAATTACTTTTAAAATAATTTCTGATTCTCTCTCTTTTTTTTGCAAATAAACAGTAAAACAATGTGCAGTAAAGGCTCTAACATCATGCTGCTAACAGTAGAATACCTCTCAGTTTGGACATTTCAACACACACACTGTTTTGCAGAATAAATAAATTGAAGTAAATGTAGATGAATTACTCACTGTGATTATAAATGGTACCGTATTAATCATCTCCAATATGAAGGATATCTGGAAGATCTGCTCCCAAATGTTCCCCTGGAAGGGAAATGTGTGGAAAATGATTGAATATTCTGTTTAGAGAGTGGATTGTTTTCAGAAGAACAGTAATGAATAAAAAGATGAGCTTTTACTGCATGGTGTTCAACAAGAAACAGTACAACAGTCCATTCATCTATGTTATCTTTAAGTTGCTTTTTCTGCTGTTTAATTTTAGTATTTTAACAAAATGCCAAGTTATATGTAGTTAATATCACTCTGAAAAAGTAAATTCACAAACATATAAAAGCAGCTTAGGAACAGACACTGTTAATCTAACACAACAAATAATCAGTAAGATTCAACATCTGAAAACGATGAAACAACGAATGCAGCAGTGAAGGAGCAAATAAAACGTCTACAAAAATATACAAGGCTTCAATTTAACGCCAGCTAAGAGCAGCACAACATTTTGACGTCATTTAATAAAAACTAAAATGCTTCCTAATCCCCAAACCACTCACTGGGGCAAAAAGAATATGACACGGCTGAAAATAAAAGGATTAACTACGTATTGAGCACAAGTTTCACCAGATGACTGCAGGGTGAGACGTTTAAAGCAGCAGTACAACATGCTTACCATCCTCAGAGTGAAGCAGTTTTAAATGGATTACGTTGAACAGTACTTCTGCACAGTACTTATACCTTAAACCAAAAACTTCTATTGACATCATAAAGATTTACTAGTTAAGCCAACATGGATTACTGCATAATGTTCAACCGCAGAGAAAATAATACAGTTATCAACATTTCTTAAAAAAAAAAAAAAAAAATCTGAGTGTCGTGTGAATTTGCATTCAGTCTCCAACAGTCAATACTTTGCAGAAGCAGAAGCACCTTCCCCTGTTATCACCACTGTAAGTCTTATAGCATATGCATCTACAGAAGAGAGCACATCACACGAGAGATGGAGAAAACAGAGAGAGAGAAAGAAAGATGGACATTGTAGTTGTAGATGGTAATAAATTAAAACAGTTTGAAAAGAGATGAAATTCCCATCACTAATGGAAAGCATCTGCTAGCGTCATTGTTGAAGTTTGGTCCCAGACTTCACATCAGTACTTTAACAAGACCAGATATTACATGCACTTCAATCTACAAAAAGTGTACTGCTGGTCTGGCTAAATGTTTAGGGTTGTTGTGTGTCTCAAATCTGCAGCCTTGTCAAAAATTAAATGACATTAAATTAAATAAAAATGCACCAAAGCTGTTTTTACCTCATATAATGAATTGAACATTTGAAGCTTTCGGTTCACAAAACACACACACACAAAAATCCACTGAATCAAAAAGCTGCACCACAACAGAAAAGAGGAATGAGAAAAACTTGTGCAGGAAAGCAGACCCTTACCTTGTAGCTGAGATATGTGATAAGCATAGTCTCCAAGAAACTGATTAAGGCCACTGTCACCTGCAGCACAAAGGGAGAAGGAGATGAATGAACCTGGCATCTGCTGACTCATCTCCTCTGGCATCTTAGCTTTCACTGAGGAAATACAACGTGCTGCGGTTTGTCTAATAAATGACAGTCAGGTTTTAGGGTTGAATTACACGTTCAGCTCATGGAGAACAATTTGATTTATGCCCACTTTTACAAGATTGCCAACAGCATCACCTGTATTGCCCACACAGGCTGGAGTCTGTTCACCCAGAAAATTAGGTTCCTGCAAAAACAAAAACAAACAAAAACATTTCTTTCAAAGTTCTTCACAACCGAGAAGCAGCTGAACCCATAGAGGTCAATAAATGGCATTTCACATTAAACATACCATTTGATTTCACGTCCCTCAGTAGAATTCAGTGAACTGCTGTTTCGGCATGTTGTGCTGCAAAAAATACATAAAAAAAAAGGCAAAAACAGGATCAAAGTAGGTAAATAAACTCAGGAGCAGACACATTTAGGAGAAAATTCACTCACATGAATGCAGATTTATAAATATTTATAAGATAAACAGACTGTAACCAAAATAAGAGCTAAAGAACAGCTGGGAGGTAATTCTGGCACAACAGAAAACGTTGAGCTTCTCACATTAGATAATTAATATTTTATTCCACTGTGGACTGTCAGATATTTTGGAAAATAATTTTCGATGTAATTAATTGACCCGATTGTATTTTTCATAGATTAATGAATCTATATAACACTTACTGAATTAAATTACTGAAAGTAATCAGCTTCTCAGTGGTAATATTTCATTTATTTTATGATAAACTTTTTTCTCCAGCAGAAACTGATTCTTTATGGAAAAACACTGTGCTGTCTGCCAGGAGCGAACATTCACGCTTATATCTGTTTATCTGTGACTGAATTATCCAGCATGCCTGTTAGTACCAGGTTTGAACTGGATCTGTGTGTTCAGCTTAAGTTAAACCCTCAAAACAAAATGTCATCATGTCTCCAAGTCAAATAGCAGAACTGCTGTTTTGGTTTACAAATAATTTATCATAAATATGTATCAACCTCATATAACGAAATGAAAATGCATTATTGAGGTCTGTATTGCTTTCTTAAACCGAGTAAAATTAAAATGCGCAGCAGGAACTGCTGAAAGTGAAGCTCACCCATTGATACTGTAGTTTTCTGTGGGATTATCCAGGCTGACTCTCAGAATGTAGAGGGCACAGGTGAGGATCTTCAATGCAAAGTTGAACAAACGGATTCTCAGGCCTGTGGAGCAGCAAAAACAAACATCTTGTCCTGATTGACACACTGGCTTACATTTACCTTCAGCAGACTCTGCGGTAATCTCTGCTGTTCTTAGAGGAAAGTATTAGAAAGGAAAGACGATGATCCAGAAAGAATGTGCAAAGAAGATGCTTTAAATTTTGTCAAATGCGAGAGGAAAAATCCTGTCTTATTAAAAAATGTTTTGGCAGAAAGGGTTCCAACAATCTCCATTGTGAGATTATGCTGCTACACTAAAAAAATGTTTTATTCCACTTACCATGTATTCCTATAAATATGGCTCGGATTGCTTTTACAGAAGATACAATATGACAACCCCACTCCCCAAAAAAACAAAAACAAAAACAAAAAAACACTTGCTTTGATGAAATTTTGTTTTTATATCTTTGCCTGTAACTCTGAAGAAACAAATAACACCCTGGAACTCTTAAATTATTTTTCCATGACACAGATTAAAATCCCCCAACAAAAACACAAACATATTCGGGGTAAAGGGACATATAGGGTAAGAAAGATGGGTTTCAAATTTCTACAGATATTATCTAAATCCACAATGCCTTCTATGGAGTCAAGATTATCTGGTTGAATGAGCTCTGACACATAGTCCTCCAATAAATAAACACAAAACCAGCATAGCCTGGTCTGCGTAAAGCTGCAACCTGGTGCAGATGTGCATGTCATCCATGGGGTGGTGCTAGCTGCAATAAACATTTCAATCAACCTCAGCAACAGCTGCTAGATCTGTCCTGATGGATGAAGTCTGCATCAACGTCTGAACAGGTTAAAACCAAACTAAAGGTCAGCAGCCTGGAGGGGATCTGTTCTTGGGCTCTGCTGAGTTGTTATTTGTTTTAAACTTTGGTGGCTTACAGACAACTGCAAGTTTGGAAAACGTCAGCAGAGAAGAAGATATGCTAATAGTTTGTCCTGCTGGAGGCTTTTGCTGTGCACATTTTCACAACTAGATGCAAATGAATAAGTTGCAGAGACAAGACAGCAAAGTGTTGATGTGTGGTTGCTTTGGCAGATACTGAGACAGAGTCAGCGCTCTAATGAGAGAAACACTGCAGCTCAGATTCCTCTCAGTAAATGGACCATAATCTGTGTATCAGGCCACAAATAGCACAGTCAAGACAACAAATATACAAGGTAGCAAATTTAATACTAATACCCTAACCGAAACAGTAACCTGACCGGCATCGCTGACTTCAGTTTCCTTCTGATGCTGTTATTTGTTCATTATCATCATGCAGCAACGATCAAACCATTTTCATTACACGATGAGAGGAGAGTGGCTGATGCTTCCTGTTTGCTACTTACTTGACCTTTGGTTTTTGATGAAGAAAAGCTTCAGCCTCTCCTTGAAGGTGTTTTCATTCACATAAAACTCAACCTGCACCCTGCGGGAAGAGAAACAATCACACCTCAGTTAAAACATGCACAGCCGAGCCTGTGGACCCCATGCATAAACAATCCACCCCACAAACGATGATGCATCTCGAAAAACAACGTTTTTATTTACTGTATGTTGTGCATAAGGATTTAGAAAAAAAAGGTGACAAACTCATAAATTTGCAAGGTGTCCCTCCACCCCCACACAACATATTTGTTTTAGTATGATGTACAATGGTGGTACTTGCTGAACAGTTAGTGCACAAGCTTTGTTAGAAATTGAAATGGGTTACAGAGAAAATCACAACAGGTTAATGATGTCACAACTGTAATAAAGGAAAATGCAGCTGCCCAATATCTCCCTGCTATTTGGACATCTACTGAATACAACATGGCTTATTTACAGTTGCTAGCAGACTTGCTACTTGCAGTCTACCTCTGGAGGTAAGATAAGGCTGTACTTTTGTTTTTGACAGACAACCCCTCTGGTATGGATGCACCGATTGCAGCTTTCTGATCGATCCCCGACCTTTAAAAAGCCTGATGTGTTGATTCCGATTTTGGCAGATATATTTTTCTTCTTTCTCTGAAAGTCACTAAATGTAAAAACAAAAAGTGGGGTGACACATGTAGATGTGACTTTGTGGGAAGATTTGTGGGTCGGTCCACTCAGCAGAGCAAAAGTAGATCTAACTATCTATTCTGATATCTAACTCTTTGCAGAGGTAGATAATATTTCTTTCACATGTAAGCATCAACCAATTCCCAGTCTCCCAAAATTAAGGAAGTCAGGGCAGATTTATTGGTGCACCTCTTCTCCATAGTTCTGCAGCCCAGCTTTAGATGTTGCCAGTGCTTAAAGTTAAGATCTTTTGATCCTGATAGGAAACAGTGGCTCCACTTAGATGACCAACTTGGCAGATGCTCATAAAAGAATTAAAAACCTTCAGTTCATTATCTGTCAGTCACGATTAATGGATTCGGAGCATTACTTCATCTCCAATGGGAGTGTTTATGGCATTTGTACTAATTACATCAACTACTCTGACTATGGGACTGGCACAATACCAATAACATAAAACAAATTGGTTAAAATATTCTAAATTTCTGAGATTAGCAGAAATTAAAATAGGTTTTACAATCCTACCTTCAAAACAAAGAACACACATCATTTCATACAATGAGCTCGTTATGCTTTTTTTTTTTAGAATCTTTTTGTCACTGCAAGAAAAAATATTAGTAACTTTTATGATGCAGTTCAAATATGATAATATTTAAATGTTTAAAAAATGCAACAAGTCCCAGTGTAAGCCTGTGTAACATCTCAGTTTAAACATCCGTGATGTTTAAACATCTCCTCCTTCCTAATAGATGCTAAAGTATAAATATTGATCCATTTTGCCACACAACAGCACTCTAATAACAGTGTACTTACCTTGAAGTACATGTTTAATCTAAGGACATGATGCTTATTGAGTTTAAAGTCAGGTAATGGTTTTAGATTTCTTCACTGAAACATTAGTCCAGCTCAAGCATACATCTCCAAACAAGCTTTAATTACACCAATTTGCCCTGAATAATTAATGCGAGCTTATACAATCCAATTGTTTCACACAAAAGGTATTGGCACTTTCACTCTCTTTGTGATCCAGGCTGGTTTATTTATTCAGGACAAAAATAAATGAGAACAGCAGCCTCGCTCATATTGAGCTCAAACAGAAAAGTTTGAATTAATAATTAAAAATCATCTCTCCGTAAAAACAGCTGCACATCAAGCTTTGAGGACGAAACAGATTCAACTCCACATACTTTATGTATTTTAAGAGACTCAGGTGGGGGGGATCTTGACCAAACAATCACTTGAGGAGGCCTGGAGACGAAGCCAGGGAACCGTGGGCAGGTTAGATGATTGCAGGTAATGAAGCAGCTCTATTGTTCATTTCTTTAAGGCAGGGAGCTTGTTGTCACTAATGAGTACAGAGGGGAAGTAATAATGGCCACAAAGCGGCTTCTTGGAGCCGTCTACATTGTATGAGAAGATGAATACAGGGCAGGAAAAAAAAGGCAGCGAGTTGAGGATCAAGCAACTGGCTAATTATTATGGGAGGAGCCCAGCGTGAGTGTGTGTGTGTGTGCGTGTGTGTGTGTGAATAGAGGATACAAGAAATAATTAGATATGATGCGAGCTCTTCCCCTCCCCCATCTTCCAGATTCATTGCCATAGAGACAACCGACTGCAGGAAATGCCCCTGTCTGTGTTATGCTCTCACTATTAGAAAATTAAAAGAGATAAATGCAGAAAACAACAATTTTTGCCTAGAAACCCCTTCAAACTCCAATTACTATGGATTCTATAAATGCAAACAAATGTATATGATGCATAATGCCAAGCAAGATTCTTATATTAATATTTCTGTCAGCTGAGACGCAGGAAAGGAATTAATGAAGGCAGCAGAGGGTTTGTGTTTACCCAGCAAGCTCACATAAGCATGACACCAATATAAACTAGTTCTGACAGGGTTATTTGGATTACTGCAGTGCACACAGAGAAATGCAATTCACCGGATTTATAGAAACATCATTTGTGTCATAGCTTTTCATTTTCCCCCTATTATTATGAGAGTATAAAGTTAGAACTGTTCTTTTTTAAGTGGCTTCATGCAGTAATTAGTATCTGAGCCGCAGCAGATAGCAGACTGACTCCAGATCAGGGAATCAAGAAGAAATTTTACTGAAGGAGTCACGCTGAAAGCTACAATCAATCAAAAGCCAGATTCACATGGTGCAAAAAACAAAAAAAAGCAAAACAGCTGAAACACTGAGTCCCTTTAAATCAAAACTAAAACCCACATTTAGAACCATAATAAATGGAAAACTGACCAACACATTTGATGTTTATTGATGATCTTGATGATGGAACTCAACAAAATGTAATGTTTGGTTTCTCATTTGGTGACTGTATGTTGATTTTATGATTTTTTATTTTTATATATTCATGTTCTAAAGCACTTCGAAAATATGTTATACAAATAAACTTGATTGATTATGTTTGTTTCAACCTGAGTTTTGGGATCACTAACATTTGATTTAGCATTTTAACAACCAAAGACGAGCTTTGATAAATATTGAGCATTCTTTTATCTTTCTCCCCTCTTCATTTCCATCTGATATCTGTCGATTGCTTGTGACACGATTCTGATGCAGCAGCAAGAAATTATACAGGCCGGCAGCATCTATTGGATCTTGCATCATGCAGTGTGAAGTGAGTTACTAACAAGCTTTTCAGAATGTTTTTCATATATTTGCAGGTTCACACAGACTGGATTCAACAACATTAACTCTAAACTTTTAGAAATATTTTTTCCAAAGTACAGAACTATTCTCAAGCATAATTTTTCTGTCTTTTTGTTCCTGCTCGTTTCTCTCAACCTCAAGTTGGGCGCAGCAGATGGCGGCTCCTACTGAGCCTGGTTCTGCAGGAGAGTTTTTCCATGTTTAAAGGAAAATGTTCGTTTATCTCTACGTGCTTGGTGATGATGAGACATTTCCTTCTTGATAAATTAAGCACTTGGCCGCGCTTTCATTACTTTATGACAAATGCCTTTGACTGTATTGTATAATTATTCAGTTTTGACTATTTAATTGGACCTAAATGTAATTATATAATTAGATTGTATAGATTGTCAGGAAACTAACTGAATTGTATATGTCCACATAATTGTATATAGATTAACCTGTTTGATTTGTAAAGTGTCATGGTATTTGTTATTGTTTGCACCTTATAACTTCTAACTTTAACACATTTGTGTTGAAAATCCAATACTACAAGCTCTGAGGTTGCTAAAAGTTGTTGCAGAACTAGCATAGAAACACTGAAGCTCTTATGTTCAGAAAGTAAAACAAAAACTTTGTCCTGTGAAGACGTTGATGTAAAAAACATTTGAACAACAGTATTTTCTTTAAATGCTGTGAAACGTCTGAGTTTGATCTACTTGGTAAAGGAAGTTATTTATTTCTGAGCCAGTCAATTAGTGCGAGTCCTGCAGTACTACAGCTTCCTGGTTTCACAGACTGACCTCTGCATAACAACCAAGGCACCATCAACACAGAACAAAATGATTTATTTACTAAAAGTAATTGTTTGAATAATTTAAAAAATATTAAAACTGAGTTCATGAAGAGGACCATTGTACAGTAAAATGTGTAACTCTGAGATACTCACTAATTTTTATCACAACATGTGGAAGAAGCGCAAGATCCGTACAATGTTATTGGTGTTTATCTGAGTTTAAGTTAAAGAGTCCTGATTCACAGTTTAGCAAAAAACATTTACTTCAACAACTTTGGTTTACAATTTCTGCAAAAAAAAAAAGAAAAAAAAAAAGAAACTTTCTCTATCAATATCAGACCTGTGATTATCAACAAATTTCAAAACCTGTTTCAGGTTTTCAGGACCTAACTAAAAGGAAACTAGTTGAAATCAAACAGACAGACCCCAGCGTGGGTGTATTTGTTCACATAATAGGCACTAGAACACAGACAATGGCAAAACACCCGCCCAGGCACGGTGCCTTTCATTGTGTTTACAAGTACTGCACTTCTGACTAAGGCAACAAATATCATCAGACGACTAGTCGCAGCTAGAGAACCACAGCAACACCATTTAAGTACTCGCCGTCTTTTCTGCAGCAAATGTAAAATCTGCAAGCCATCACTTGCCATGTAGAGACACCAGACACACTGTCAAACATAAACAGGAGCTGGGTGCACGTTTAAGAAGTCACACAGCATCTGCAGCAGGCTGAAGAAACACCCACTTCACTAAATTATAACAATGCCAAGCATGGGCAAGGATGTTCACACAGAGTCTTAATATATGCATTATAAGACCTTGTGCCTCCATTTTGCAAGTTAATGTCACATTTGGAGCTTCATATTAATTAAAAAAACCCCATAAAAAACACAGATTAAAGAAATTTATGAGGGTAAAGAGCTGTACCAGTTCTAATGTGAAAGATCTTACAGGTTACAAATGTACACAAATACAGAATGATTTTCAGTTAATGCAGCCTTGCCTGAAGCAACCTGTTAGTCTCAGCCTAATTCAGTGTGGTGCAGGAAAAGAAAACGCTGATAGTTGCCAGGTGCTCTGTGCAACGCAGAATATCAAATTCAAGAGAGCAGCAGCATTAGCTACTTGCCACTTAAAGGTTATATTATAATGAACAGTTTCTTGAGTAAAAGCAGAGGCACGTATTATAGTGCAGATTCTACAGCCTCTGATGAAATCATTTTATTTACACATCCACAAACAAGAACCGCAGTTTACCTCGCTTAAACAGCTAAACTACCAAAAACACTGGCTGCTGAGATTTTTCTGCACAGGTATAAATTCATTAACAAGTTAAAGTGACTTTCCCATAAACTGGAAGCATCTCATTTTAACTCAAGTCCTGATGCACGTCAAAACGTACACTGTTCGACTTAAAAAGAGCTTCATCTAAATGAACTCAGAGCGCTTTGCACTACACACGCATACATCCATTCAAACTCACGTTTATACACCAGAGGATTGGGGTTAAAATCCCTGTCCAAGAGGAATATCAACGTCTGACAGGAAACAAGAACTGAACCGACAGATAACTCCTTCAATCGCTGAGCCAAACCTCCAAAATGTTTATCATCAGTTTGGAGTCTTTTAATAGTGACTATTTAAAAAACACATTATAAACAATCATGAGAACCTTAAAGTTTAAAAGCATTATATGAAGGTAAAGAATTTGCAGTAATTACAAATATAAAACAGTTAGTTGTTAGTTAGAAATAAGTAACTGGATTACAGTTTGTGAAGAAACTCAGCGTTTGGTGTCAGAAACTGCAAACAGACAAAAACAGTTTTCTCAGTAGGATACAGCGTGTGAAAACACAAGCTGAATATAATTTATTTAACAATATTTTAATCAGGTTTGCTTCGATGCGTCACTCACAAGACAAATGGCTGAAAATAGAAGATTTCCCATCACATCATCACTTTGAGAGGAATCTGACCTAAAAGCTTCAGGGATCCAAAAATATAATGCCTGAATATTAAGCAGACACGTTGCTGCTATGTGCTGCATCCTTTGAGGAGAAGCTAAAACTTTTTATAATGAGCTGAAGAGTAAAGCCCAATAGTCCTTATTGTGCAAAAATAGTTGAAAAGGCTTCAAGGCAAAACTGGGCTGAAAGGACCTTGAAATAATGAGTCTGTGATCCTAATGAGTCTGTGAAAATGAAATATATCCGTTTTACAGGTGCTAAAATGAATGAAATATGAAAGCTCATGAAAGGATTTATTAAAAGAGCATGGCTCCCGCTGTTTTTAACAGCTGATTTTCTGGTTGATTTAAAGATTTTATCAACACAAATAACTAAAAGTATAAAACAAACTCAAACTACTGAAATAAGTACGCAGTTAGTGGAAACAAGAATTAGCAATTAGAAAGAGAAATCTTATTTATTTCTGGACAATGGATGATTGATGTTGAAAGAGTCAAAACATTTTTTACTAACTCTCAAAACAATGTGTGCTATTTTTATACAGCTTCAGGAAAAAAAAAGTTTTTGTAAAAGTCATTAGAGCAATACTAGTCGCGCTCAATATTCATGTAAGAAATGACAACCTACCCATTGCCTTATGCCCCCTTCTCATTGGACATAGGGCACCATGGCATTGCAAATCAGCCAGAATGAGGGTGATCTTTGCAGAGTCTTGCAAAGATCCTCTGGAGTTGAATGAGACTGAGCATAAGAGTTCCTTGAGTGTTTTAGACAAGTAAGAAAATGTCTGTGGTGAGGAATGGGATTGGTGACTGATGGTTCATTTCCAGGTGGCAGCACATCCAGTTCCTGGATGCTGCTTGGCAGGGAATGCTAGCAGCACAGGTCCAGCTGCACCTGCATGGTTTGGTCATAAGAGAATTTGAAGCTGAAGTCATGCCAAAGCTTCAACCTAATCATGCTCATGGCAGGCAGGCAGCACTCCAAATAAGTTAATTTAACGCAATTTGTGGCACAGCTGCAATGCTCACTGCATCCATCAGCTGCTCCAGTTGCAACCAAAAGGATCTCATAGAGCAACTGCAAACAGCTCAGCTCCTTAATCAGGCTTGTTGCAAACTGAGATTGATATGCACTCGGCTTCCCATAGAACAGGGCTATGATGGACAGATGGGAAGAAGTGCACACACCTCCAAATCGTGCATATATTAGTTGCTTGTCAGCAGCATGGGTAAGTTGTGAGTGTTTTCAAGGTGCAGTTCTAATGCAAACGCTGTCAAAGAGGAAGTCCGGAATCCCATTCAGCAATTCGGAGGGATTAGGAAGACAATCAGGAAATTTCACAGCCACAGCATAACTTCCATTTTCACGTTTTCTCTGCATGATTTTTTCATACTTCACCAAGTATAACATTTTGTTCCAGGTTAAGTTTATTCCACTAAAGGGCAACCGATTAGCCACAGTCCTGCAAGATTTGAATGGTCCTGGAGGTCAAACATAATTTATGGTCGTTTTAATCGAGTGTGAAGGAAAGTTTAGAATCAGATACCTCAAAGGGTAACGTTGGAACATTTTAAACGCTGCTTTTCAATCCTTCTGGCAATTAAAAGAAAAAAGTAAAAAGTTCATCTGGTTAGATTATTAAAAAAAGAAAAAAACTCTTTTGATCAGATAATATAGCTTCAAACCTTTTCTGCTACTACAGGGAAAACTTCAAGGTTGTGTAACAAATGATAAACTGCTGCATCAGGAAAACAATTACAGCACCTGAATGTGTTTCACAATGCAGTTAATCATTGTTCCTTGAACCTGCAAGCTGAGATGTGTTGCCTTGAATTAAACGATTCCAGCTATGAAACTTTTATATCATGCCAAATGTAAAAGGCTCTCCATGGCTACATCTCAATTAAGAATAATTAAAACAAAAGAGGCTGATCATAATGAAGCAAATGCTAAAGCACCTGTCGTATAGTTTATCCTCTCCCATCTCAATGTAATTTTCAGCACTAATAATGATGAGTAATAACACTCCCAGAAGCAAAAAATGAGGCATTAAACTCAGCAGGAGGCGTGCTGCCAAGATCTGACGTCAAAACTTTTCTCATAATGTGCTGATGTTTCATTTCGTATAATAATGCAGAACATTTCATAAAGATCCAGTAGAGACACATTCCACTGCTGCAGACAGGTGTCTCATCCCATCAAACTAAAAAGGCTGAGATAACTGCAGACCATCGCTTGTCGTGACTGTGAGCCGAGATGAGGATGATGCTTTTATTTTTAGCCTTTCTATTCGTGTGACTGAGGTGTGAGTTTGTCTGAGGCGATGTGAGATTTAACCAGGAGAAAGACGAAGCACGAGCTGGAGTCATTTCAGAAAAACATTAGGCAAATTTCAATTTGACTTTGTACTTAAAGTAAAAATATGAACATTTAATGACCCATTTTAAAAATCTATTAAAGCTGAAGGGCATATATTATTTGGATAATTTTAAGGGATATTCACAAACCTCCATTGGGTAATCAGTGGAAGTACTTCAACAGGTGAATTACTTTCAGAGCTGATAGAAACAGGTGTGAGGATCAGATGGTGCTTTAGTTCAACAGCTTGTGCACTAAAGCACAAGCTGTTGTGCTTTAGTGCACAAGATTCAGGTTAGAGCAGAACCTGAGTCTTTGACTCCAACATTAAACATCTCTGAGCCTTTTGGTTTAGCAGTGCACCAGACACCGCTTTTGCCATGTGTGTCAAACTGGTTGGATCTATGTACAGTATCCATCTCCATCTATCCAGACATATACTCTACAAATAGTAGCCAAAAATGTCCACTTTGGAAAATATTTAAAAGCATGTGGGCAGAAGGTGCAAAAGAAAATATCTGTTAAGGAGGTCGCAGCATATCTTTCATGGTAAAAGTCTCTCTGACATCTAAATGAGAAGTTTTACTACAAACCCCTTTGATTGGCTGTACAATGAGACATAATAGTCTCATTAACCCAAATATGTCTCTGATTGGTTGATCTGTCCCTCTTGAGGACTCCTTCCCCAGGAAGCAGGCATCTTCAGAGACTAAACCTTCAAATCTATGTTCGACCAGCTCAGAGAGGATTGATCAACCTTACAGATTTGATTACTTTTCTTTTTCTAATGCTAAAATCTGATTGATCAAGGCTGGTTCCAAATCTATTTCTCCCCTTTTTTCTCTCACAAATTTGATTCAGATTAAAAATTACAATCTGAACTCAAAAATAAACGTCCTCTCTTGAGGTGTCTGAGAAATCACCAAACCTTTGATCATTTTTAAGCATTTTATCAGTTTTGATAGCAACATTTTATTTAAGTTTATTTACAAGTAGACATTTTCTCTCACTTTATTTGTTAGTATGCTTTTTTAACCAAGAAACCATTAATGGAAGAAAATCAGAAAGAACCTGAATAATACATTTAGTTCTGGTTTTTACCGGTGATAAGCTCTGACTGATTCTTCTAATAATCTGTAACTGGATTTTATATCAAACTGATTAGAAAACATTTAAAGGGTTTACACATTATCCATATTTACTATTGATTCACAAATTAAGTAAATCCCAACATTACTTGGTTTTGACAAAAGTTAAAACGTTTTTTCCAATCATGCAGTTGCACACAAATCCAACAGTAATGCAGTGTACTCCTCAGAGAAGATGCCCTTCATCCCTTAACATGGTTAATATCATGCACAAGCGCAACCACTATTGCACAGTTATGACATTAGTGATGCAACTTACAAACAGGATCCACTATAAAAGTAGCAATTAAGGTTCAATTATAGTCTGTATGACAGTGCCTTCAAAAAGCGTCACCCTGTTGGATGTTTCACCATTTTGAAAGCTTTTACAAATCCATCATGAGCAATAACATGTAGCTTTTTTGATGAAAAACTAACCTTAAAATCAAAGCTAAAGCTAATTACTACCCCATAATGACAGTGAAAAACTTTGTTAGCCTGATGGCATAATTGTCTAAGTCAAAATTTAACATTTTTGGAAAAAGAGAAAAAACACATTTTTCAGCAAAACTTAGGCAAATATTGATTTTGGGCTGTAACAAGTAAAAATCTGAATTTCCTCCAGTTTGGTTTGTCTTGCGGACCCTGAAGGGTTTGAGTGAAAACAAAAAGTGCGTCAACAGTTCAATGCTGTCCTCTTAAAAAGCCAAACTCTGTTCGTCATGATTGATCTGTTAAAGTAATAAAAAGGTTCAAACATCCAAGGGGATGGGTAAATCTGGTCACTTACTTTCATATTTAAATACCTTCATAAAACAGCTGAGCAGAATGTTTTAGTTAGAGGTGGGAACATATAAAAAAACTGAAACACAATGTTAACCCCTTCATTTTATATAATAATACAGTGGAAGTTTTTTTTTTTTTTTGATAGCTTCATTAGAGGTTGTCAAATTCCCAAAAGTGATTGCAATAAAAATCTACAAGCCTGCAAAACTAGCTGAAGGTTTTATTTATCTTGGCTCACAAGGATGAGATTTCAAGTCCAGGTGTGAAGAGACTGGCGTGCACATTCAATCATTACACGAAGAGTACGCAGATAGACACTCAAGCTACCTTTTCACCTTGTACTGTAAAATAGTAACATAAAAATTATTCTATGTGCTCCAAAACATTACCAATATGACTGGTGAAAAGGTAGCAAGGTATGAGAAATTTCCATCTTTAGTGCAAAATCTGTCACATTTATGAATAATTTCTAAACCCAACGTAAACTGCAGTCCAGTTCTCACTGCAGACACAATCCATGCCATGCAAGCATGATGCTGCCATACACTTACTGAGCATTGGTTGAGTCCATACTGTACTCCTCTTGGTACCTGGACGCAGCACACATGAACACAGACAGGCACATGTTAGGTTGAGTCTGAGACAGCAGGCGAGGGAAGGAAAGTGTGAAAAGACAGGAGAGAAGAGAAGACCACTCGGGATCCCACGTCAATTTATTTGCATGTACTTACAGGTGTGAGGAAAACAAAACAAATTCATAACCTTCACAAACTGAAGCAGTTTATGCAGCAACAAACAACAAAGCAACAACTGGTGCCAGAGGGGAATCTCAATATGTCAGAATATCATAAAAAAGTTTATTCATTTAAAAAATTCAGCTTGAAATGATAAACTAAATATCTGTTTATTTTGGGCTTTCAATAATTTACAGCTACTGAAAAGCAAAACGTAGTTTCTCAGAAACAAGAACACAAGTTGGAGCCACTAAAAATATATATATTCTCAATGCAGACTTGTTATGTTTTGGTGATGTTGTAGCTTATATTTCTCCAGAAGACAGTTACTGACATCCTGCACAAGGAGGGTAAGCTACAATAAATCATCCCTAAAAATCTGGTTTTTCAGATTATCGTACACAATAATCCCAATATTACTGGAAAGTCAAGTGGAAGGAAAAAATGTGCGTGAAAAAGCATGTAACTAAACCTAGAGATATTGTTATAAAATGTTTAGGAAAGATGGTCAAAAGTCAGGTTTTCAGTTGAATGTTAGTTTTTGAAAAGCGACTGAAGAATAATAAAATCCAAATAGTTCAAGATCAAATGTGACATTTCTACAGTCAGTGGCGACTGCAACCCGTTTCATAACAAGGAACAGTCAGCGCATTTTACTGCACTTCATGTTTCCTTCTGTAAGCCTGTCACAATACACAAGTAATCAATTAATCACATGGAAAATTAAAATGAGCTCAAAAATTTCCATTCAGGTCTTTAAGAGTTTTTGAAGGGTAAATTTGTTGACAGAATTATTTATGGTTTTGGTTGAAAGTTTCCCATTTCTGTTTTATTATTTTTGTTTGTTGGGTTTTAATTTATATTTTCAAGATATCTTCCTGTTCCAGTGTTAACCTGCATTACTATTATGCCTTTATTGATATATTACGTACTTGAAACAATATTATTGTTTGCTGCGATAACAAATTATTACGACATTTATCATCCAGCAAAATTTGTTATCATGACAGTCCTGCTAACAAGCTTTGTAAGAAACCTGATTAAAATTTTCAACAGGACTTGGCTGCTGCACTGCCAAAGGTATCAATATCTGATTTAATGATTATTGTGTCACGCAACGTTGATGCAGTAATTTAAGCAAAATGAGCCTCAACTAAATACTGAATGCATAAACTGTATATGTCATGTACATACTTTTCATTAGTCAAATAGTTCTGTTTTTTTAATATTGGTCACATATAAGAAGCAAATTTTCAGAGAGGCGTAAAGCTGGATATAAGCAGAATTTACATAAATTAAGAATTGAAACATGTCCCTGTTTGTGTTATAAATATATGTAACATTTCCTTTTTTAATGGAATAAATAAACTTTTTTGATGAAATTCTTATTTATTGAGATGCCTCCGTGTATTATAAAATTATAGAATGAGTAAAAAAGAGTATTCTAGTTAAATTCAGTCAGCTGAACATTCAGTTTGCCCAGTTCATTACATTTCTGCTACAGATCCATCCTCAGCAAAGTTTTACTGAGATCAGCTTCCAAAAACCAGTAATAATTACACACATTTGATTGAAAAGGCTTGAAATTTTTACACGTTAGAAAGAGAAATGACAGCTGATAGAAAATGCAAACCACAGGAGATCAGTAAGAAAATGTGCAGCAAAAGTGGAAGGCATACACATATTTATGTAAAGAACTAATTAGTCGACAGAGCTAACAGAAAAAGATATAAAGTTTATTTAATCTGTACTCTGCACACATCAATTTTTGCAATAAAATAAAATAAAAAATAAACCCAGCAAATAAATCTGCTGATAAAATGAGGCAACATTCTCCACTTATGAATTGTTAAAGCCGTAGGTATTTAATGCAAGCAGATTTTTATTCCCTGCAGCGCTGTAAATCATGCTCAAGAGTATTAAGCCTTGAAAGGATGTGATATATAAAAGATCAATATTTGGCAGTGGATTTAGTTATCCAGGTCTGAAAGAAGCATCTTTAAATGGAGCATCTTCTAAGTTGAATGTGGTCAAAAGGGCCAAGACTGTCAATCATTTCGTCACCACAGAGAATAACTGATTCATGCTGTGTGGACAGATTCCATAGAAGTGGAAAAGCTTTCAGTGGAAGCACTTTCTAAAGATTCATATCAATAATGCTTTCACAATGTAAGAAGCCTAAGAAGAAGATTAATCATTTATCATAATATATGTGAAAAAGTTTTACAACTGTATAAGTGATGTCAACATAAAGTATGGAGGAAAAGAAAAAAATCCTTAAGGATTATAATAATAATTCTAAAAATAATTAGTTTTATCACAACAAAACAAAATAAAATATCTATATAACCTAGTAAATAATGTAAAAAATATATATATTAAAATATATATTCTTACTGTTAAACTGACTTAAAACAAATTCCTACTTTGAAAGGATGTGAAAAGATCCTGCAAGTTTACTTAAGTATGCAGTGTTGGAATATTTACTCTCTCATGTTTCTGGCTCTTCTTCTATCTGGATTTAATCGTTTGGCAACCAATGAGACAAAAATAAACAATCAGAAAGTGATTGCTTGCCTATATCTGGGATATTACATAGCAACAAGAGCATTAGCTCCTTGTTTCTGCTTCAACTGACCATTTGTGGCCATTTGTCAGCACTTTGATATGCAATAAAGCTATTAAGAGCTTAGATAGTTCAGCTGTAAAGACAACAGCTGCACCTTTAAGCTCTGCTAGCGTCTGTTAGCGTGCAGCAACTACGATCAAATACAAAAAGAGCTTAAAATTGAGATATAGTGAAGAAACCAACACATGTAAAGAAAGTGTTACATGCTGTAGCAAATTTTTTTTTATTCTTACTATAATTACAATAATTATAGTAAAATATATATATGGAAGAGGTGAAATGATCCTTACCTCCTACGAAATTTTAGATGGCACCTATGAGCTGCGCTCCTGAGGACCAGCATTTTCATAGCGTGCCTTGAACTGCTTTTACTGAGAACCGCCTTAAGGGCTGAAGCACTGGAAGTGGGAGGACCTCACACATGTATCTCCACATCAGTTGCAAGCAAGAATCGATTTGTTGTTCTCACTTTACTGAAAGCTTTCTGAAAACTACATTTCCCAGACTGCCCTTGCAGAGGCATTTTAAATTATTTATTTTAAAAATATCAAGTAAGTTCAGCCACAGAGAAGTAATATGAGAGCAGCGATTATGTCGTTTCAGCCAGCGATAAGCTTCATTACAATGCATTTTTACTCTATGAAGTGGCTGCAACATTTGATGCTCCTGTAAACTTTTCAGTAAATAACTGATTTAAATTTTGTTTCTCTTTACTCACTGATTCATGCATCTACTATGGGGACTTTGAATGCATGCATGCTTCCTCTGAGTGTCTGCATATGTTGGACTCAGTCCATCATGACACTGAGATTTATAGTCCATTCAATAAGCTCTTAATCACCACTGTTTTTATACAAGGTGGGCTAGTCGCCCTCATCTATCAGAATAAATTACTGGCAGGTCCTGTTATTCACTTCACTCCTAGAAACTACCAGGTCACCCCAGAGGGTCTGAAGTGAAGAGCAGGCAAGGTTATTCAATATGCTGCAACATCTACCTCAAATCAGCTGGAGAATATCTGAAATCTTCATAAAACACTGGGGTTTTAATGGGGTGGGAAATTAGTATATTTGATTGCAAATGCTTTTTAAAAGTGATGCTCTCTTTCATTGCATGCTTTTGTGTTTGATTATTGAGTGTAAAAGATTTTGAAAGTATACAATTTTGAAACATGAGGTTTCTCCAAGTCCTTTTAATGAGATACCAGAGTTTTTTTTTCTGTAGCTGTAGAGACCTAAGGTCTCCATCTCCAGTGCTTGAGGGTCAATTGTCCTGCAACGTTTGAATGCATCCCTGCTCAAACACACCTGAACCATATGGCTGCATCACTTCCTCAGCAGTAACTTCCCTTGATAATGATGCATCCTTTGGATTCATGTGTTTTCAACAGGAATGTATGAAAAAGGGGCAGGATGGTGAGTTTTTATGACGGGAGTTGGAGCCCCTAGTCAAAGAATATAGTGCTCTGAAAAAAAGTTACTACATCATTTCCAAGCTTAAAAGGAAGTCCTTGTTTGGAAACTAAAAGAGCTCCACCCCTCCGTCTTTTTAAGGTAACACTATTTTAAAACGACAGTTGGCTGGAAACAGTTGGCCTGTTTGTTCAGCAGCCAACTGCAGTCTTTCTTCAGCAGCTGATGAAGGCCCAGTTGATTAATCAGCTGACACCGTCGCTTTGACACCTAATGTTTCTCTACAACAAAGGAGAACTGAAAACGGTGCAACATTTAGTTCAATAAACACACTTACTTCAATGCAGCTAGTAAGTTTAGCCACAGTTTATTTGGTTTGTTGAATGTATGAAAGTCAAAATAACAAATGTTATTAACATTGTCATAAGTAAGTTTCAATTTTCTTTAAATATTGTTTCTTTTTCGTTTTAAATATTAGCAATAGATACATTTTAACATTTTTATTTTACATTTACTTTTACTTAATGCTATCATTTCATGAGAATCCAACACTGGTCCATTAATAATAAATTATTCAACCTAAAATTACTTTGTTTACATAAAGCCTGTGACACGAGTGTCAAGAGACATGGATAATAGTTTCCATATATTGCTAAAAATAATTACGGAAAAATGGATACATACATGCCTGAAAACATGTTTTGTTTTTAAAGCTCTGACCTGAGAGACTTTATCCTGAATGTTTAAAAAACAATTATGACAGATGGCATGCAGCTTACTGCAATTAAATCCCTCCATTAAGTTTGAGGTGTTCAAATCAAATTAAGCTAATTACGGCGTGAAAGCTGAGAGTCATAAATAAACATGAAGATAAATGAGAAAGACCCGACTTGTCCTCGCTTTGAAAGATGAGCAACACTGAACACTATTTTATGAAACAAGCAAGCAGTGAATTTAGAAAGGACATGAACAAGTAATTATTTGAAAAGCTGTTAAATTAAAATTTCTGATTCTTTTTAAATTGTGAACAAATGAGAGAATGGTGATAGAGCGATGATAAAACTAAATAAAAAAAATACAATTCAGCCGTCTCATTTGTTTCACCTCTCTACAAGCCGGAGTATTTTATTCTTCTTATCCCATACCTGACATCTGTTTGTGGCTTATATGAAAACCCTTTTTCTTCCAGTTTTGCAGACAGATGAAGATGCATTACCTGAGGCGACTTGTCCTTGCAATTTTAGAATAAAGTCTAGTTAATTTTTCACTCTTAAGCACATCTATAAAACATCCTCAATATAAAGTACCTCAAGGATAAATCCTTGAAAGCTCAATAGAATGGGATAATAAAAAGGTTTAAAAAAGACTGGAGGGATCATGGGACCAGAAAAAGATTAAAGTCAGTTTAAGTATCCAAAAGAATTTAAATTAGTTAATGAGTGTCTTCAAAAATGTTGTCTTTAAGCTTTACTTACTAAAGTAGAGTTTTGTTGTAAATTGAGGTTTAAAAATGTTTAATACATCAAAAATTATCGAACAATTTTAACTTTAAACCAATGAAACCTAAAACAATTAGTACCAAAAGGCAAATACCAAGATGAAAAAACAGCAGCAGGTGCATAGAGCAAGTTAGCAACTCAGATATAACACCCACATAAAAATGTCATTATAAATAAATTACCAAGTGCTCATCTGCATCAGCTCCATGCAGGTCAAATGTATAACATTGTTGAACTGTGAACCGCAATACTGATGTCCATGTTAAGGCTGCACAATATCAGGAAAACTGATGATTGTCTGTCACTAAATAACATTTTAATAATTACATGTCCTCTAAGTCAGTTTTTCTCAATGGCTAATAAAATTTAACAAAAAGCGTCAGACTGTAGCTGAACTCAGATTGTATGTCGGTAAATATATAAATTTCTCCCATCAACCATGTTTTGTATTACTTTGAAGTTAGTTTCTAGGTTTCAGGCATTGACTGTCTTATTGAGTTTGAATGGCAACATGGAAGGTGAAAGTGTAAAGGACTGCTTTTGTGTTCCAAAGCGAGACTTTCAGCTGCTTCCATTCACTTTATGTGTAACACAAGCATTGCACATCTCACAAATATAAAGTATTCTGGCTACACGGTTGCTTCTACCAACCTGCACGGAGATGGGGACATGAATTTATTAACAAATGCCCAAACTTGAGTGTTTGGAGGCACAAAAGATTGACACTCATACAGTTTATAGAGAACACAAACCAAATTGTCTGATATGTGGCAGAGAAGTTATAAAATACAAACCACACAGGTGCAACTAGGAATGAGTTGTAAAAGAGTGGATCTGATTTTTGGGTATAGATAATATGAACTTATTATTTATGAGCTGTTGGCTGCATGTTAATGTGTTAGTTTGGGATATGGATATACTGCAGTCTGTAACCATCAAAACAAACAAGACTCAATAATATCCAGAGGTAAAAGATAAAAAAATGTACCTGACATGTCTTACTATGCATGGCTTTTAAAAAGATTAGTCTGTTGTTGCTTAGCTGAACTTTTTCCATGTGTTCTTCAAAAACTTAAAAGTATTCTGTTATTAGTACAACAGGGTTCCAAAATGTTGTAAATCATGCAGATAAAAGTTTTCTACTGCTTATAATATGACTGATTTCATTACGGATTGCACTTCCAGCGTTTCTCCAGCCTTCTGAACTCAAACCCCACACTGATCACATTTCTCAACCTAGAAAGCTCTGAAATTCCAGACAAAATCCAACCAGGAAGCAAGAAGTATAAATAAAAACTCTTATTAAAATATTCCAACTAAATAAAACAAAACAATAATAGAGAAAAACATAATTCCTCTCTAATCTATATCCTATAGTCTTCTCGCGAACAATAGAAACGTTACCACAACAATGGTTGAAATCTGGTTTCCTGGGCAACCAGCCAGATGATACATTAGGTTTTACAGCCATTCAAAGATACTGTGTATTAGATTAGAATACAAACAGATTTATGTATGGGCAATATTACTCAGTTTCTGGGTTTACTAAGAGTCAATATGTTCTGCTTGATTGCTGGTGGAATCGCTGGTTTTAAGAAAATAGATTTTGATCAAAAACAGATAATCACTTATCACTACAATCACCTCCATCACAGCAGCAACGCCAAATTTCATTTTCACTCAAGTAATCCTTGGAAATCATTTTTGGGGTTTGTGTAACTGCTTATATTATTCATCCTCTAGCAATTTCATCTGTTATATATCTCTCTGCTTTCCTTTCCAAATTCATCACCAGCACTTCTATTAACACCGTTATCACAACAAGGGATACTGGATTTTACGCTGTTGATCACTTTTGATTAAATAGACATTACTGTCCTTTATCCCTCTGTTTCCCTCTTAAATAGTACAAAGAGAAACCTGGAAATTTGTCAGCTTAAGTGTCAAACCCTGACTCACAGTGTTCATTTTATGTTCACCTGGATCTTCAGAACGTTAGACAGTTGTGCCAATTCTCCTAACAAACTGTGACATCCGTCTAGCCCTGCCATCAACAATAAAAGGTTTAAACAAGTGACATTTGCCCCAGGGGGTAACATGGAAATGGCATTTTCATTCAATTTCCAAGAGAGCTCTGACTTTAGCTGACTAGAAAATATTTCTGCTCACTACAAACATCAAGGACAAATCAACTTTTGGGTGAAAAATGGATGAGTAAGCAGTTAGAGAATTATTCAAAGAAATAATAACATCACAATTCTCACAAACTATTGCTTTTAGGTACTCCATAAAACAAGATATGCATGTGTGCATATGGATGCATCACCAGCATTTTTGGCTGTGCAGAGCAGCTTTATGCAACATTGCCAACATTACAAAATACTTCTTTTTTTTCAGCTTAAGCAGCCTGACGATAACAGAGACAATGTAAAGCATGAATCTCTGTTGCTCTGTGTGACAAAGGATAAAAAGTCCATGGTTGTTACACAGTGAGCCAGCCCACATGTACCACATCCAATTTGTTTACCAAATCGAAGAGGAGTGCAGACTGATTCTCTGGATTTTGCACATGCTAAAATAAAACATGCTAGTGGAGCATGTTAAACATAAAGACTTAGACGGTCTCTTGTGATTTGCATTTTTATTTCATCACCCATTCTGAATGTAGTTCATTAGAATGTGTCCAAAAAACTGTTTAACTTTAATTAAGCAGTGATCTGGTATATATTTGACCCAAAAGAGAATCTCAATTCATAAAATTGTGATAGGAATGCAGCATCTACTGAATTATGTAAGCGCTATACTGCAGCCATTAAATCACAGTGATGCTGTGAAGAAAATGACTGGCAAGTCTTTGCAAAAATAAGGATGTGGGCTTTACGGCTGACGTAAAAGTTGCCCATGATTTAATAATCTACGAGGTATGTCAATTAGAAACGGAGCGTTACGCTTCGACACATTCTAATAGATTCCTATGGGAAATACAGATTTACGCATGGAAAGCGTCAGTAGTAATGCAGCGTAACTTTCAGTCATGCATAATTACGAAATAAGTTGTAAGACTTGAGGCGCTATGCGCACTCAGCATCGAGTTATTTCGTGGATGCTGCATTCAGAAACACGCCGCTGCGGTTTGGATATGCGGCTGCTACCTTTGGCCGACATCGCTCCCGAAAGAGCCCGGGCTCCGGAGAGGGTTGGAGGGATTGACCCAGGTGGGCTCGGGGGGTGTCTGCACGTCGGTCTTGACGTCTGGGTCGATCTCCGATGGCGAGGGTGTCAGTTTAGCGCCTGCCATGCTTGCCAAGCGATACTTCCAGCAGTGCGATTCCTCCTCCTGGTGTCAGAACAGGCTCGGTTCAGGCGCCGACCCTGCCGAGGAAAAACTGCATCCCGGTCTCACTGATGGCGCACGGGGACGGAGGGGAGACGTCTCCCTCCCTGCCGCATCACAGAGTCCTCCGATGCACTGAAGGGGGAAATTAGCAGGACTCCTGGTTGTGTTGTGGAGTTTTCCTCCATTCCTGGTGGATATAAGAGCGCCCTGTGCAGCTCACATTCACTCGTCGTCACGATCCAACGTCAAGCGCTCAACCAACCCGACGGGCTTTTCAACGGGTTACATAACCAATTGCAAAGTTAATGATCGTGTTTTTCTCCTCATACGATCAAGAAGCTATTCATTTTCTTAATGTCCTGAAAACGGCATCATATTCAGTTGTTCTTTTGGAAGATGCGAAATAATAAACCAAAGCAGCCTTCCGTATGAATCAAATCCACAGTTCAGTCAGGAGGAACGAGAACCCGCATATACAAACGAGCAGGTGGCCCAGGTAAACACTCCACGGCATGGTCCTACTGGTTTGCATAGGAACACAGATCAGCCGGTGTGCAAACACCATCATCATACAACTGCAATGCCCGTAGATTATTAATACAACAGCAAACCTTTCAGTGTTTGGTCTCTATTTCTGAAAGAGCAAGGAAAGCAAATGCAGCATATACCACTCCTATATAATTTTAATCTAATCACATTTAATTTAAACTTTAACATATTATGCAATAATGCTTTTAAATAAACAGTAAAAGGGCAACTTTTAAAATCAAATCAACCAAATACATATTCTGATGCCAGAGTCTACCTGGCTAGATCTTTCCCCTCCTTGAACATCTGCTGATTGTTATTGATAGCAGAATAATGAACCATGTCTCAAAGTTCAAATCATTTAATTTGATCCCATAACAATGAGTATGCTTTACTCCAGAGTGAGATCAATAGCAACCAGAGTATCTGTGGGATGTGCAGCAAACAACCTGCAACAAATACGCAGAAGCTGCTCGATTTCAATAAAGCAAAATGGTTTAAAATCCCATAGGAATGTTTCTGATACCTGCTTCTTCATCACAACAGGATATTTTTGTAAAACATCATTAAAATTGAAGAAGAAAGTTTTGATTTTCAAGTTCGGAAAAGCAAGTTTAGTAAACCAAGTTTACTGAAAGTTCTGAAATGATTTGAACTTTTATGATGCATATCTAAATTGGTTTCATTATGCATCCATTTTTTATTCCCTTATATTCTATCAAATCAATCTTTCTCTGAATCTTTTAAAGTGCCATTTTATTGTTAAACCACTACGTTTTGTTGAAGTTTGATTATAAAACATACAGGTGCACAGAAGATATTCTTTGAGTCTTTGTCTGGTGATGCCTATTGGTACACGTGAGAGACAAACAACTGGCTTACTAAAGAGTAACTGATCTAATTTTCCTCACTGCAGCTGTAATAAGAGCAAAGAGCCGAGTTAAATTAAGGGCTCTGTTGTTTTTGAGGTCAACAGTGCGCTGCTCTTATCAATCAGAAAAATAAAAAATACAGTAGAGACTCTGGTTAAGTTGATTTGCTCCTCAGTTGACATGATTTGTGTTTGAACAGTTGAATAAACAGAAAATAAATAAAACATTCAAGCCTGGATTTGAGGAAATGCAAACAATTCTCTTGCGTGGTATAATACAACTGACACTATTCGCTAACCACTATAGTCCACTAAAAATAAGGTTTGATGAATCTAAAAAAAAAAACAAAAAAGACAACTGATAGTTCCCTAAATCTTTCAACACATAAAATGTTTTATATTGCCCATTTCTATTCTCGATTCATCTGTCATACTAATGACCTAGAGTTTGCTAGATGATGTTTTCTTCCTCTTAATGTTTGCTCCTAATAATGTTGCATTACAACTTCCATAACTAATGCATTTAGGAAGCACATGGCGCACAGTATGTTCAGTGGAGATGATATTTTGAGTTTTGCCTCCAGGAAACACATTACCCATCTGGTTATGTTGGGATGCAGGAGATGGGACTGTGATTATTTAATCCCCAATTGGATGTGGGAGTCTGGAAGACTCATCCACTGATGCAAACAAATGAGAGATCTCTTCTAACTGTGAGGCGTTTATTATCTTTGAAAAAGATTTTTTGGTTTACATCATTATGTTACCTGGACTGAAATAACTTTAGCTTAGTAGATTTTCTCTTAAAACTCCAGTTTTATGACAGTATTAATCCAGATTTATTATACTGCATATAGAGAGCTACCCCGGGATCTAATAGTGAAAGTCAACTTATCATGCAGAACAACATTTAACATTTCCCACTGGTTTTCTGATCTTCAACTTCAACAAGGCTAAATTGGGTTTGGTGTCATTCCTGGGTCATTGTTCTCGTTTCAGAGGTGGATATGTTGCCACTATTTTGTTTTTCCTCTTGTTCAGTTTATGCAGGGATTCCTTCAAATATTCTCCACTGCACTTCTGTTTTCAGCATTTTTTTGCAAGAGATAAATGTGCTTGAACTAGTCACCCTGCTGGCTTTTAATGGATTTGTACTGTAATGAGTTGATAACCCAACTACCACCACTGGTATTTGTTTTACAACCTTGAAAGTATATTTTGCCTTCTTATTTTTCCCCAGTTATATATATATATCACTGGTTTGTTTGTTTCTATGTTGTTTGAACTGCATTAAATCCTCTTAATGCACAAACAGTACTTTTTAGCAAATTGTGATTACAGTGAAATTCAAACTGTCCAGAATATAATCCAACACACAGTGCTAAAAAGCTAAATATGGCTTCATTTTACGTTGGAAAATCTCATTGTTTTTAAGAAAATCAATGTTATGAAAATGATTGTGATCTCTAACAATCCTTTTTTGTAATTTAGAAATGTAATTTATTATGTTGTCCAGAGCATCTGGGAACTTCTAGTTTCAAACTTTCCAATAAAGACCAAACATTTTGATGCGTCGTCAAGCTTCAGTTCTGTTAAAAACCCGTAGTTGTTTTATGGATATAATAATAACTTTACTGTATGATCTGATGGAAAATGGAAAAACATTTACAACACAAAGCATGTGTCTTTTATTTTATTTTTAGTTAAAGTAAGAGTGACCCAAATACTGTTGACCTGACGACCATTTTGTCTGTTTAATCTCCAAAGGATCTAGAAATGTTTTTAGGGTGAATGGCTTCATTAAATTATTCAAGTATCAGGATATTTTGGATTAAAATTATGTGGACTCTCCCAGTACACTGAAAATGGGTCATCATGGTTTCACTCAGCAAAATAATTATCCAAAACATATGGGAAAAATCACTCCAGAAATGGTTAAACAAACTCAAAACAAAACTTCTTCCATGACCAACTCAATGGATTTTACACGTCCCAAATCCTATAATCTGTTTGGCCTGAGCTGAGGAGAAGAGAAAGTATGAGATTAACCAATGAGTTTCCTTCTCATCCTGCACTGGATTGTAAGAAGTTAAAGTAAATGACTGTGCTGCCCTGTTGGAAAACAGGTTTGTACAAAGTATTGACAACAGATGTGCCAATTCTGGTGTTTTATTAAAAAAAGATTGAAAAAAAAAGATTCTCTGAAATTAAAGGTTGGGTCTAAGTCAAATGAATTGAATAAAAGGTTGAATTTTTAAAGTATAGATATTCTCTCTAGGATTTATAGCATAAAACCTTTAAGGGATAAGCTAACAATTTAAAATAAAGAGAGAACAGCAGTATTAAATAATGAACATGTTTGATCTAAGAAAGTTAAGAAACAGAAGTGAGAACAGACTTGAGCACAGGGACCCTGTGTGGCTAAGGGAAGAACTACAGACGGTGTGTCGCTGATCTCATAACAGAGCGAGAGAGAGAGAAAAATTAAAGTCACTGTTTGCTTCATGTGTTGTACAGCTAATGACAGATGGCAGTATAGCTCTAGGTTTTATTTTCTGTGAGGTTACACTGGTGCACAATGTTTGGATCAGCTCCTCAAATCTCTTCTTCCTTTCCAGGCGTAGCAAGGATTTACACCATAATTTACAAAATGAACACTAATGAAGCAGAACGAGAAAAAAAAATAACAGATTGAACGTCAATACAGGGAAAGGTTAATGCAGCATGATAAATCAAATATGCTGTCTCATGCTCATACTTCATATTAATACACATTATGTCAGCCCCAAGGTAAATCCTGATGCAGATATTAAATGCAGGGATTTGACAGATATTGACATAAAGCAGCAAGACATATTAGCTGAAAACTGGCCACAGCTGAGGGGGAAAAATCCTCTTCGAAAATCTTGGAGTAGCTTCATGAATTCTGCAAGATCATAACTATCGTCTGTCACGATGGCACAAAAAAATGGAGACGCAGAAGTTTGTGAGAGCTATGATGTCTCATAGCTGCCAAAGATCTGACATTATGAAGTATACTATGAAGTACAAAATACTGAGAATGACTGATTTAAATCCACTATAGCTGTTTCAGATAAATAGTTATACAATATAAATAAGGGGGAAAATATCTAGTTTTTGGCTCAAACTGGGGAGAATTATTTCACTCATTAAGATGGTTGAAGATGATTGATTAGCTAGTGATCCCATCAGTGTTCACCAGTCACTGGGCACGCCTCAGCTCCCGCTTTACTGCAGAAGGGCACTGAGAGCTGTGGTAATGCTTCCTCTGTCAAAACATATTAGGGCGGTGAGCTGGTGCTGCTGTGGGCGAGCTGTCTGCCTGAGCACAGTGTTGCACAGAGAGGAGGAAGAAGTCTAGCCAATGACACTGGCAGTCTTACACATATACACACTTATATACACACTTCCAAGCAACACAGGCAGTTATTTTTTTTCCTTGCTGCTTTGTGGCCTGTGGCTCATTTGTGCAAAAAGGCTAAACTAGCCATTTGTTTGCTGCAACCTTGAGTAATCTTTAAGAAATTACAGGCAGAGGGAATGTTCACTTTTGTTAGACGAGTGTGCTACAGACAGTGGCTGCTTCAACGTATTTCATCATTTCATCATGAAATAATAGAAAGTCCCTAACTCATACCTATTTGCATTGCATATTTTAAGAACTGATGCACAGCTTATTTTGTATTATATTATGGAATTTAATCCATAACACAGACCCCATCAGAGGATTTCTTTATGTAGGAAAGGTCTAAAACCCCTGAAGTTTGTATTACTATGAATATGCAATCAAATAATGATTTGATTGAATGAAAGAATCTTGGACACCAAAACCATCTCTATCCCAGTGTTCCTCAGCCTGGATCTACTTCTAACTGCAGCATTATGAAACACTTCCCTCTCACTGCTTGCTTATGAAGTTATCTATCATGCTTCTTACTTGGCAGCATTTTAGTGCAATTAAAAATGACATCTCTTTCCATTTCTGTTTTTCTTTTAATTAACCTATCTGCCTAACACACATTAACATGCAGGGACAGGACAAGCAACACTGAACTGAAGCAACTAATGCTTAATAATTAGACACAGCAGATATCTCTCACAGTATTTGCTCAGTACTTAGCACGCCACAAATATCTATAAACAGATATACTCAACTAAGAAATTCATCCTGGCTCTGACTGGTTGTTTCTGACTGGAAGCTATGTATTTCTGCAGATGGCAGTAGGACCACAGGGAGGAAGCAGAGGAGCGCAATAAAAAAAATAAAAAATAGATAAATCATCTACTGCAGCTTTAAGAATCAGCTGAGCACTATAATAATCAAATAATCAAATATTTCCTCGTCAAGTTAATTCATCATGCTGTCAGTTTTAAGCAGGAGATTTGCATCAATTTTGTAGCAATAGTGCTTATAGTTTTGAAACAGTGCTGGTCTGAATTAATGTTGATAGAAAGTGAATTCAAAGGAAATATATTGAGTAACATATTTGGTGACGGCAACATAAGCCCTAAGATATCTGACATTTCCTTTTTACTGTGTTTACTTTAAATCATATTTGGGAACAGAATTGTGCTAGTGTGTATTTTTTAATTCAGAACTTTAGATACACTTAAGAAATAAGAGGAATTTTCTCAAATTGCACAATGTGATGACTCCCAAACCCTGTTTCCTGTTTTGAATTAGATGCAACTTACAGAAGCCTGCATGAGTCCAACCAAAGAATGTCAGGCTTAAAAGTGACCAGAATTTTAAATAGTGAGGACAAGAATTGCATTAAAAACATTACGGAAAAAATGCTGCAGTTGTTAAACTTTGACTGTGTTTTTTATGTAGAAGATAAAAAACACATCCAACAACTGACAGGCAGCTGAGTTGTGAGTTTAAAAGGCTGCCACTGGGCGTTTTTCTAAACTAATGCTGCAAATCCATAATCAGCAAAGCAGAATGTGACAGTGATTATGACACATTTCCCTAATTGCTTTGGACAATAAAAAAAATGAAAAGCAGGCAACTGAGGACGGATTGTTTCAAAACTACTTTCAAAAAGCTAGAAAAAGACAGTTGTAACTGACTTTAATTCTATGTTATTATATACAAGAGGAAAATATTTTGGATTAATAAAGCCGTTTCTTAGAGCTGGTATATGCATGGGTGAAAGCTCTACAAAAAGCCAGAGCATCAAAATCCCCTCCAATGATCTGCCTCCATCATTACCACCATTTAAGTCCTGATAAAATCACCTCCACTGATCTTAATTACACTGGCAAGACAAAGCAGAGGAGTTCAATGTTAAATGCACCAGAGAACTCCAGAAAAAGTGTTGTAATGGTCCAGAAGATGAGCTAATTCTATGGGACACATAAATACTGGTTTTTCTCTTTTTTCAGAGCCTGTCCCTGATGATTCTTCTTCTAATTAACCTTCCCATGTGTGTTATTCTCCTGGGAAGTGCCCTGAGCCACTGAAATGTTCACACAGTCCCACATGTAGACGGCTAAAAGCCCCTTGGGAGACATAAATCAGAACAGAAAGTGCTAAAATTTATATTTTCACAACTTGAGTATGTCTGTAACAAAACTCCTTCGGCCACTGTTAAACAGATTGTTTATGTTCCCAACAATGGACCCTTACACGACACCCAGCATTGTCTAAAAAACATGCGGACATATTTGGGTTTTCTGTTCCACTGCAGTAACAACAGTAACCCTTGGACTAACAACATGTTTAAGACACAGCCATTAGGCTGCTGATGAGAACAAGTCTGGAGGACTTTAAGTGTCGCCCACCCACTCTGTGCTGATGGTGATGACTAATACCACCTATGGTCTGAACCGCAAGCTCTAGTAGCTCCACAGAAACAGAAAAGTAACCAGAAACTACAGCCACTTTAAAAAACAGAAAATCTTTCTGGTGACATTACTAAATTGGATTCAAATATGAGTAGCAACCCATAAGATTTTATGGGTTATAAACAGATTATGAAAAGAATGATTTAGAATAAAAAAAAATACTATGTTTTATCTATTTGGACTTGATTTTTAAATGTAACGATAACCTGTAAGAAATCAGGTTCTCAGTTCTCACAAAACATATTATTTATTTAGAAATTTCAGCAGCTGTTATATCTGCTCCCCTGTTTCCTTCATTTCTCTTATCTGTAATCGACATAATGCTTGCGTTCCTGCAGGTTTTTGGGTTTACCGCGCCTCATTTCTGTTTGTCTTTGTTCCCGGTCTTATCAGCCTCGTAAACACATTGAGATGGAAATAATGCAGGCATTGAGTCCCAGCAGTCCCCTCCGCCACAGAATCGGAGCAAACAAAACAGCTGCTGTCATCAGAGCATGACTATTGTCTGAGGACATTTTACTTGTGCTTATGACTCTGGATAACAGTATCTGGCTGAGTCAACCAGAACCCCCTTTAATCGAACATGTCATTTTGATTTACAGAATCATTAGAATTGGGCTGCTTTGAAAAACATCCAACTAGTTTACATCACATCGTATCTTTTGCTTCCTGCACAATTTAGACAGATTTCTATATTAAACATCCAAAAAACAAAAGGAATGCCAGAGAGAAGC
>NW_015114764.1:6651-20251 GCF_001443285.1 Poecilia latipinna | reverse complement strand
ATAAAGATAAAGATGGAGAAAGAGAGAGATAGAGAACTTCTGTCAAAATTACACTACAGGGCAAACATCCAACTAGTTTACATCACATCGTATCTTTTGCTTCCTGCACAATTTAGACAGATTTCTATATTAAACATCCAAAAAACAAAAGGAATGCCAGAGAGAAGCTGTTGCTGTCAGCATTAGTGTTTCATCTTCCTTTCAAGTGCCACATTTTGACACTGAAGATGCTATTAAGAGTTAATTAAGTGACCAATTAAAAGTGTTCACTCTGTTTACATTGTGTCAACCAACACACTGTCTTGATTAGATGAGAAAACCCCCAACATAATGACAGATATGCAGAGGATTTATTTGCATGTATGTAAAATACAAGGGAATCTTAAAACATTTCTGTAATTCAACTAAAAAAGTTAACTTAATGCCTTGATCCATCAGACAGATGTTTATCATTACCTTAAAAATATAGCTCATAGATAACACATGAACTTCAATTTGTGAGAAAAAAATAACATTCCATAAGACAAAAACAGAATTACTTTCATGCAAACATTTGTCCATTTATGGTCTATAAAAATCATAGGAAGACAGCTGACTGTCAAAGTGTAATAATAATGGTAAATTGAGTGGAAGGAAAAACTGTGTTTATGTGCTTTATGTCATACTGCATAAAATACTAAAACACACATTGTTGCAATAATTCATGAAAAATAGTCCCAGACAATGATTGAGTGTCTATGTTGTACAAAGAGGTGTTTTGCTGGAGCCTGATATGTCTGTATTAAAAAATGCCTTATTTTCTGTTTCGTGATATTCTCATTTTCATTAGCTAAAAACTTATCAAAATTAACAGGCATAAATTCACAGATTATTCTGTGTGTAATTAAATTGTTAGTTTAACATTTCAAGATGCAATAAAATAAACTTTTTAATGGTATTCAAATTTTGAGATGCACCTGTATGTGGAGCCTAATTTCTGTTTATGACTCTGAAAAAGATTTTCCCCCTTTCATGAATGACAATGTGAGAAATAAGCTCACATAAACAAGCCAAGACACTCAGTCACAGATCCACAGGTGTGCACACTATTATACCCACACTTTGAATCCGTACACCCGTGGAGACAATACTCCCACTCTCTCTCTCACACACACACACACACACACACACGCACACACACACACACATGTTTGTGTTGCTATCTTTGTGGGGACTTTCCATTGACTTTCATTCATTTCTACAGCCTAAACCTTACCTTTACCCTTTTCCTAACCCTACCCATCACATACCTAACCCTAACCCTAACCAAAACTCAATTCATACCTTAGCCCTAACTCTGACCCCTGACCCAAAACAGGGTTTCCCCTTGTGGGGACCAGAACCTAGTCCCCACAAGGAGCAATTGGTCCCCACAACGTAGTATATGTCAGGAAAATCGTCCCCACAAGGTATTACACACACACACACACGCACACACACACACACACATGATCTGACACATTAATTGCTTGTCAGACACAGATTCAGCTTGATTGTTCCTCTTCAGCCCCCACACACTCAAGTTGTCATTTTAGCCCTCTGACACTCAACCCTTATAATAATGACAATCTAGGAAGGATATTTCATGCACCACACACACACGCACGCACACACACATACAGTTTCAAACTGTACTCTCATTTCCACATTGGAGAAACAAAGACAACAGCATGAGAAGTCACTGATTCTAGCAGCACAGAAGGGCATGATACTGTAAAAGTGACAAATGTCAACAAACTTTGCCAAAACACACTCTGGTCATTTCATTCTCAGTGACAGGCGCTGATTCACACGTGATTTGGTGACATTAGAGCAAAGTAAAACTTGACTACTTTGAAGATGCAAAATGTTATCAGCCTTAGATAAATGCTTTAAGCTGAACTAGAAGCATCAGCCAAGACAAGTAAATAAGAATAAGATTATAGCTAGTAGCTTTTTAAAGTATGGATAAGGTTACAGCTTCACTTACAAATCTACATAAAGGTAAAACCTGAATTTTATTTTAAATGTTTTTATTGTGATGCTAACGTTGGACCATGAGACATTAAAGTAGTGCATATAATGAAATGGAAGGGAAATTATACATGGTTTTCAAAACAGCTCATGAATAATAAAATTCAAGGTGATGCTGATATTTTTATTTGCCTGAGACAAGCAAAAAAATATATTATAATACATGACTGTACAAACAAACCTGTGGTGTAGATTTGTTTCAGTCTCCTTGAGTCACTTTAAAACTCAATTTTCTTGCAATTACAACTGTAAGTCTTTTGGATTAGTATCTTTACACCAGCTTTAGACATATAGGATAAAAATTATGCCAATATTTTTTTGCAAAGTCACTAAAGCTCAGTCTATGAACCTCAGTTATCAACTCATATGACCACAGTTCATGCCGTTTTGTAAGAATTTACATTGCGGGATGATGTGACCTTGTAGTCCAACTTACTCTAGACTGGATATGAGGCAGAACTGACTGAGTTATTCTTTAATACTTACTCATATAAAAAGGAGGATGATCATTAAGGCAAAAAGCTGCAGTTTACTCCTCAACCTCACAATTAATCACTGTCAGTTCTACCAAAGTCCAAGGTATTCTGAAAACTTCTGATGACAAAAACTTTTGCAGCTCAATACAGGTTTTATTGCATTTGATGTGTTGTATGGATGTGGTTAACTTCTTTTTTAATACAGCTGATATTAGTAACTGCTCTACTGTGGCACAGGTGGTTCAAGCCATCTGTGCACTAATCGGAGCACCGGGGATTCAATCTCCAGCTCGTCCACATGCTGAAATGTCATTTAAGGAGGAACAGTTTCTCCTGAGGGCAGCACAGGAGATTGCATTTCTTTTCTTCACCAACGTTATGAGAGTGTGTGAGAATGGAATTACTGAGAAATGATATTAGAGGCTTTGATTCATGCTCTGGTCCAAGATTGATTCTCAAGTTGCTATTACTTTAAGAGTTGGACATTTCACATTTCAGTTAAAGGATAATGTTTAAGTGACACATTTTAATTCCTTCAACTTTTTTACATTTTGTCGTGTCACAACCATAAAATTCAGAGCAGTTTATTAGGAATTGTTATGTTCTATAATAACACAATATAGTCCATAACTGAGAAGTGGAGGGCAGGTATATATTTGTAGCTAACGCTACACATCCCCCCTTTAGTGGATTGTGATTTCTTTGCACTTATAGGTAACAATAGGGAAGCTGGTCAGAGTTGATAGGAAGATGAAATCCTTGAAGAAAATCCTTGCAGTGGCTCACAGTATTGCTGTCTGCCCAGGGAAGGACGATCGCAGTCAGTACACATCCGAAGGGCACAGAATATCAAACCAAGACTAAAAGAGGAATTGTTTTTCTTTCATAACAGTTTGTTTTATTTTATTTTATTATTTTTTTTACACTTTCAGAGGGGGAGAATTCTAAGAAACTAAAGCTGGAGGGAGTGTGATCAAGGTCTGCAACATGCACTGAAATACTCTTTGGAGGAGAAATGGACACATATGCATTTTCCCCTTAGCTAAACTAAATGTTAACTATAAAGAGCATTAAGTATTCACATACATTTATTTTGTATGGTCACTGCATTTTGAAAATATCCATAGATCTGTTGAAAAGAAGATCATTAAGCTGATGCAATGTCATCTGAAGACTGATCATTCTACAGCAGAATAATCAAGAGTTTACATCAATCCATCAACATCTTGTGAATGGTCAAGCACAAAAAAATTAAAATAAAATACATTGGAAGTTTTAAATGATAGCTAAAGAGTAAAAATATCTTTGTCTCTTTTAGATGATTTGACATACAGTCAAATCCAGAAGCCGCTCATCTTAGACAAATGTGTTACAAATTGTTCACTCTAAGGCCTTCAACAAACTGAGACGAACGATTCATACATTTGTTACGACAGGATGCAGCAGCACAGAAAATTATGTAGTTAATATGCCGGGCCAATTGGTGGCGCTGTAACACTGACACAGAATGATAGAGAAAATATTGAATGCTGCCATTTTTGTTATTTGTGAGTGAGGAGGCTGAGATGGAGTTATGATGTCACTGTTTTTAAATAAGACAGGGCTGGTATGGCCAAACCAGCATTCTGAAATGCATCCACTCTGGAACCCGGTTTCAAAAATGATCGTTTCTGGTTTGCCAAGACAAAGAATCTGTATGGATTCACAGCCGACTAAAGACCTTTCCAGATATACCCAAAATGGCCCCCATGTGGACAGGAGCTGACATGATTGAAACGGCTGACCGTAAAGCAACACAATCAAATCCCATGGACAATGCTGGGGTTAAAAAAAATAAACAAATAAATAAAAAATAAAAAGAGGTTTTAGAAGGAGACCTTCAACTATCAAGCAGTAATAACCAACTGGATGAGCATCTCCTTCTCAAAACCAATAAAAGAACCAGATAAAGGTTTTAAACCGATGGTAAAGATAAACTATAATCACATACAGTAACACCTACGATTTACAGGTCCAGTCCTCCAGTGAATGATGCCCTCACAGTCTGGATCACTGCCCCAACAGGCCCCATGCAATTACACCGGACCTCTTTACAGGCCAGCTTGCAACTACAATAGTTCTGGGCAGATATAAATCACCCCCGCCTCTGCTTAGAGGTGATCCCGGAGGACAGGTAGCTCGCATAGCCCGACTGCTGCCACTAATTATCTCTCACCTGGCCACTGGCAGTCAGCGACATCCACTGCTGCTGTACCCTCTTTGCCACTGGCTGTATCAGAGGTAATACATACAGGGTCATGTTGGACATTAGTGACTAAAGCAAAGGGGAATAAAACAGAGAGGAATTTCATAGATAGATCATTGTATTTTCATAAGGTTGAACTTCACATCATTTTGTATTCCACTGCAAAGTTAGTTTGAGGATTCAATATTCAATGGATTTATTATCCTACACAAAGAAACGGTGGCTTCATCATCATAATTAGATTTTAATTTTGTATACCTTACACTTTGTTTTGCGGTTTACCATTAAAGATTGTCATTGAGTGGTTTGGGTCTGGTCCTGATGAATGTGAACATTTTCATTTTATTCCTAGCAGTTCTGTTGTCGGATCAATTATGTTAGATATTTCCACTAAGACTGCAGCAGCTGCAGGTTTGTTTTGGTATGTAGTGTGGTGTAAGTTAGCTAAGTTTCTTGTTTTGCTGTCAATTACACACATAGAGACACAAACCTGTGGTGACAGGACTATTGGTTGCATTGTTTTTGACAACACCTTTATTAACTAGACCAAGCATGAACTCAAAAGGAACTGGTTATTTTCCATCAAGAACCAGCAGATGTGGATTGAAGATAAATGTGGCTGAAGAATCAACTCATTTTGCAATCTACACTAATTTCTGCTACCCTTTGCAAACTAAATTAGTTATCTTTGAAATGAGAAAATTCATTCCAGCTTCAGTGGAAATGATTAGCAAAATGTTGGGATTTTTCACACAAGCCTAAACAGTTTAATGGTGCTGTTTTCTAATTGCGACCAGATGCTAATTTGCAATGGATTGTAAATCAGGGCTCTAGTGGGGGCAATCCCAACACAAATGGGTAATGCATCCTACTGGTGTTTGTCACGTAAAATGAAACTGGTGTTTTGAGAAGGCAGCTTCTGTGTTGCTTGCGTAAATGGAAATCTCAATGATACAAAACACGGATGAAACCAGCAAACTACCAAGCAGATCCATTTTTTTTTATTACTGTATAAGTGTTGGTGGCAAAGCGGAAAAGACTAACTTGAAATGGGAAAAATGTGGAGAACACATTTATTGACCGGCAGCTCTTCAGTCTTTCCAGTAATAAGATGTGTGGCTTTATTTCCACTAAAAAAGAAGCCATGGTTTTACCTCTAGTCCCAATAGACTTGTCTCTAAACACAACATTGGTGCTGCAGTCCACACCCCTTTCCTAACAAGTTTAGAGACTGACGCAGAGTAATGGTTAATGGAGGCAGCATGGATTTTGTTACTGACGACACTTTCACATATAAGACACCCTGTTGCACCTCAAAATTTTTTCCTGAGATCCATTTTTTTAAAATCACAAAACAAATTTGTTCATTTTTAACTGGTGTGTGTTGTAAGATATAAAGTGCCAGGATTTGAGCAATGCATAGTGAAAGCTTGGAAATTATGCAATAAGCAGTGACCATTAATGTTTTTCCACAGATTGTTGCTTTGATCTGTTAGCTTTGTAATGAACACTATAGTCACAACTGATGAAAACAAGTGGATGTAAAACAGGAATATAAAGAAAGTATGTGCTTTATTTTAATTTTTTGTTGGCATTAGTAACCTGAATGTTTTGCCAACACCATTAGAGATAACAATGTGTTTAGTGAGCTAGCACTTGCCCCTGATAATAACCTGGAAGCCATTATGCCTTCTACTCAGCACCCAGTGTAATAAATACAAGAAAAAAAGACTTACGCCATTAGAGCGCTGGCCTGCCGATTCTCCTTCTTTGCATGCACTGCAATCCGACATAATTAGCATCATAATTAATGTGCATACAATCGACTAAAAAATGTTGTCCGCCAAGCTCGGAGTCATGGTTTGAAATTCCACTTCAGGAATTAGGAAACTGCCCACTCCTGCACATACGCATGTGAAACAGCTTATTTGATTTGAGGAAGCAAACTCTCCTCTGTAATGCAATTTTTGGCCGTGTCCGAGAATGGTATAGGTCTGTGGTTGCATCCAGCATACATACACTCACACATACAGTTATATGTGGATGCCAGCATTTTCTCAACCAGTCGTTTGTTGGTAGCCAAGCAACAAGCTTTAATTACGCTTTGGAGCTAAAAAGTGATCAGCAAAAACAGGAACCAACAGGAGGAAGCGTTCAAATGAGAAAAAATAATCACAATATTCTAATAATTATATATACAACATGGAACAAAGCATAAATAAAACAGTCAGTTCAAATAAACCTGATTTTTTTCTACACATTTATATGTATAAACTGTTGAATTATCTGCCCTACATTCACGCCATTGATACATTTTTCAACATTAAAGAATAAACTGACAAGCACCACTGGAGAGAATATACCTGCCAACAGAGAAATCACTGGACCTATTGGGAAAGCAAAAAGATCATTTGTGGGGGAGGGGTGGTCAGAAGCCCTGACGTTCTCGATGCTATGTGCAGACAAAGGCCTCGCACTGATAGAAAATCTACTGGCAACAATTTACAGCAGGAAGCCCCAGAGACACAGAGAGACTGAACACACATAGGCCTGAGAGCGGCAGTGCTGGTAAACAGAATCGTATATTTACTTATAAATATTCTGACTCAAACTGAAATATGATGATATTTATTTTTCATTCAACTCAGGAAGCGTAAAATAAATCACGGTGTCTTTGCTGCAACATGACTTCTGTTGAGAATAAACAAACCTGATGTCCAGCTTTCACAGTAAAGTCCTCTGTTTTATCGCTTTGAAAAGGGCAATGCTGTTCGTCACAAAAACTGGTGTCAGTTTATATTATACACACAAAACTACGTCTTTACAGTTGGTGATGCTTATTATGCCAAATTATTTTTGTGTTTGTTTTAATTTAATAATTATTATTGTTATATCACCAACCAGCTTTGTATTATAAACAAATAATAGATGATTCAAGATCACAAGGAAATGCAAAAGAAAGAAATCTCAAACAAACTGTAACTAAAAGTACCAAATCTGTACCTGAAAAAAAAAACAACTATAAATGAGGTACTCAGGTGAGATATGTTCTCTTTAATGGTTCCTCTGGTGTATGCAGACCTGCTCACACTGGTCCATGAGGCAACATTCTTTTTATGATTACATCATATCCAGCTAGTAGATTAAAGTACAAGTTAATATGTATAAAACATGCAGCACAGCAAGTTTATTGGACGTACCAAAACAATAACACAGCGACGCAGCAGTCGTCTGTTTTCTAGCACCACGGCCAGAGAAACAGCGACTGCTGATCCTTCAGTGAAATGACTTCATTTCAGCACCATGGAGAGGTCCTACGGTACTCAGTGGCGGTTCAGGCTAATTCTTCCTCTCATGGGTCATAAACAGCATCTGTTGGTCTGCCTCCCCAACCGCAGCACTGACAAAAAATCCTCCCAGTGTTAAAAGACTCCCAGAGTCCCCCAGCACTAGTAGCTGTGGCACATAATAGCTTACAAGCAAAATGTTTTTCTGTTCTAAAAGAATTCATATTAAAAAGGAAAAAACAAAACTAGTCTGGTTTTTCTAGCTTTTTTTAGCTAAGTCTGTTCGGTTTTTTGCTTTGTTGTTTCAGGGACAGATTACTTTAATACAGAATTCAATGTGGTTAATTCTCTGCCTTTCAAGCACAAAAAAGGTTTCAAAATGTGAAAAGTCATTAGAGAAGGTTTATTAAATCATCCAAAAAGTTAATTTCTCTGCTGCCATTTTACAAATATTAAGTGAAAAGCAGTCAGGTTTTGAAGAATAGTAAGACCCTTTCCCCCAAAGAAACCTCTTACAGCTCTGTTTACTTTCTATGTTTTACTTTAACTACACATAAAACCAAAAGATAAGGTCCTGCTGCTGTCTCTAAGGGCTCATAAGAAAAACTAATCATGGAAAGTGTAGCAAAGACATAAATAAAAAAGAAAGAACAGCTTAGTGTTGTAGACCTCACTTAATATATTCGTCCTAGGAGAGTAGAATACATGCATGCACAGAGGCCAGTCCGGAAATATCCCCTGACAAGCAATCAGATGTTATAGCACAGTAAATACAAGCTTTTCCTGCTACCTGTCATCATTCTGAAACGTCTGGTCCCCCAGCAGCAGGTCCCTGAAGCGGTAGCGAGGTGGAAGAGGAGGCACCTCTGTATCCACATCTGCCATCTTAAGAGACGAGATATCCAGAATAACACCGGAGTTGCTGCTATTGTTTTTCTGCAGGGTCTCAGAGGAGGACCTGCACAACAAGAAGCAGAGCAGCACCTGTTCCATCAACATGCAAGCTTTGGTAGAGCAACTATGACATTTTAGTAGGATTTTTCACTAAAACCTCATGTGCTAGTAAGACGTAAAGTTGGATACATTAGGATGATTAGAATCTTCATGAGAAAATGGAGGATTTAAAACTCCTTGTAAAAAGTATTGTTAGTCCTTTGACCTTTAGACAAATACACTTAAATGTATTTTAGAATCTTATGTGACAGATTGGCACAAAGTAGTGCATAGTTTTAAAAATGACACATGGTTTTCAAATATACAACACATATAAGCCATTTGTATTCAGCCTCACTGAGTCAATATTTTGTAGAAATTACTTTTCACTTTAATTACAGTTCCAAGTCTTTTCAGGTACAATATTTGTCTACCTGCTTTGCACATTTGAAGACTGAAGTTTCTGCACAGTCTTCACAAAATATTTCAGACTGAGTCACAGCAGGTGGACAGTATTTAGACATTTTGCAGTTGAATTTAAGGCCTTCAACTGGGCCACATAAATTATTTAAACCTGCATGTTGTACTGTTGAAGATGAACCTCCACTCTGGTCTCATATGTTTTGCAGTCTCTGACAGGTTTCCGCTCTGTATTTAACTCCATCCGTCTTCCTGTCAGCCCTGACCATGATGCTGTTTAACAACAGGGAAAGTGTGCTGAGGGAGATAAGCAGCGGTTGTTTCACTTCAAACAAATTGCTGCCTCTTCTAAATGGCTTGTGTAAAAGAAAACTTACTGTCTTTGTAGGTTATCAGTCGTTCTTTCCATATTAAATGATGAATTGAATAGTGCTCTGTGAGAAGCTGAACACTTTAGATATAGCTTTACAACCTAACTGTTTGCTTTTGTCTTCATGGTGTTTGTTCAGTTATGTTCTCAAATAAACATCTGAGGCTTTTGGAATTCGGCTGTATTCAGACTGAGATTAAATTATACACAGGATGATTTTTTTTTTACTAATTGGGTGAATTCTGAAAACAGTTGTTTTGATTATGAGAAAAAAGAGTAAAGGAGATAAATACAAATGTAGCAATTTCTTTATACTTCCCAATTATACACTACTTTGTGTTGAACTGTCACATAAAATGTGAAAACAATACAGGTTTGTTCTTGTAACATTACATAATCTGGAAGAGTTCAAAAGGTATGAATACCTTTCTCAGAATATTACAGTGTTTTTCAGGCTAGTAAACAATCTGCAACAAAACTGAAAAATAAAGATTAAAATAAATCACGCTGTGGAAAAACGTGTTTCTGTTGGCTGTTTTTCAAGAATAGCATTCTGTTATAAAAACTGATTAATAAATACATAGACTTTTTTCACGAAATAACTGAGTCTACTGATGCAATATGATATATGTTTTTCAAAACACCGAACCATTTCCCTACCATCGAAGTGGACAAAGTGTTTACAGAAAATCATGAAAAAATAACCCTCCGACAACACGTTGTGTTCATGTCTGTCTACGGTTCTGACTTCAAAGCAGTGCTCTTTACTGTTCCTAGAGTCACATGTTGGGAAATGCTTCAGGAAATTACCTGTCGCCATGGGAACTTGATGATCGGCGTGGAGGACTCATGATTGCCTCTTGTGGGGGGGATTGAAGTGAGAAATGAGAGAAACAGAAGAGGGAGAAACATGAACAAGAGGATTCAAAGATGATTGTTGAACTTTCACTTCTTTAGGACTTTGCAGGAATGCCATATGATTACATAAACTGTTTCTCAGTTAAAGACTGCCCAGAGGTAAGCAATCTCTCTCTCTCTCTCTCTCTCTCTCTCTCTCTCTCTCTCTCTCTCTCAGGTTGCTGCTCCTCAAACCGAGAAGGATTACACTGACACACTGTAATGCAATTGTATGGTTTATGGTGTACATTCTGATGACAAGGGAAGCAACAACGCTGGAGGGGTTAATTGGCCATTATCTACATAGAGAACATGTTTATTAAACCCACCCTAGAGTAGGATTTAATTTCTGGAAACATGGTAAGGTGGAATCCTCATATCAAGGGGATTCTAAGCCTATTTTCTGCTTATGAAGCAAACGGGGAAAAATAAATAATTTCAAAAATAGGACACCTATTTCTGTTGTACCTAAACTCTACACCTACCCAATGCATGAGCTGTCACACTGAACATATTGAGACAGCTTCATATTTTTGGAACTTTCTTTTGTTTTCATTCATTGCTCAATCACTAACTAGGCAAACATTAGGTTAATCATCCAGATCTATGCACTATGCGTGTTTGTGTTGTTGTGTGGTCATCACAGCACAGTGTGGGCAGCCCTGAGTGCGCCACCACCAGGCATGATCTCCCTCATCAGTGCTGACAAAGACCCAAACAAGTCCTGACCGAGGAAGGGCAAAGTGAGATCAGCAAATAAATGTTGTGGGAAAAAAAGAACAAACAGGAAAACTATAAAGAGAAATTAACATAATGTGTAAATCTCCCCTTTATGTAAGGGGGGGGGGGGGGGCAACCAATTATTTTGAGGTTTATTTAATGGATGCTTTCAAGTCATACATGGACTTTTTCTGCCCTTTATGGTCACAACAAATAGAACTCTTTGTAATTATGATCATCATAAAACTGAAAAATAAAGATTATAGATCAAAATGTGGGTTAATTTTGATAATTGATATGATCAGAATTTTCTTAATATTGTGCAGCCTAATCTGATATCTGTAAAAAGCAGCAGATGTGCTTAAAATTCTGGTTTAAAAGCCGCAACTGTTTCAAACTAACTTAACTTTGTCATCATATAAAAATAAAATTGCTGCATGTTAAACCAAACTATTTAAAATGCTGGCTGCAGCTTGTACTGTTCATTCTGGAAAGAATAGTTAGAAACATTATGACACTTGCCAGATACAACATCTGTAGTAAAATAAATCTTTAAGATACATTTTAGGGAAACACAACATCAAGGATCAAACACGATCAGATTAAAGAGCCAGGAAAACTAAAAATCATCCACGTGTGAAATAATAAATCAGCATTGTGCTTTCCATTTTTTCATGGTGGAAAGTATTTTTAGATCACACTTTTATGACATAAAGAGTTTTATGAGTCATGCCTACATATGAATGATGAAGCAAATTGACAAAATGATCTTTCTTTTGCATAATTGTGAAATGGAAGCGCAACTACAAAGAAAAGGGATGCAGCAAGCCCTTTTACTACAAACACAATTAATGCTGGAAATGTGGATGAGCTCAGTGGAAGTAAACAGGTGAAGGTGACAGGTTTCTACTCAGCTATCAGAAAAACTCTCCTTTTGGAAACAGGTTTAGCACCAGGATTAAGTAACATTGGATTTAAAGGAATAGACAACCTGAAACATTTAATGCCATGGCTGAGACAGATGACTCGAACAGGGAAGCAACAGTCAGGCCATCATGCAACTCTGTGCATCCTTGTGAATACAGCAATTACCTGCAGAGGGCCACACTTTTTTTTTCTCCGTATCTGAGTGGGGAAAAGAAAAAGACAGAAAGCATTTGATTGCAGAGGCCTCAGCATTTTAAATTCCATTTCAGCCTCCACATATGTAGCATCAATTTGAAGCAATCATTTTGGGCCAAAACTAACTGCAGAAAGGCATGCTGTGCTGTGGAGTGTGACCGAACTGTCCTCAGAGTTATGTCTTTAAAGCTACAGTATTATTGAGTAGTTTCAACCTTACAAGCATCTCTGAACAACAGCAAATATAACAACTGCTAACCCGTTTTTAAAAATGGAAAATGAAAAGAGTCTTAATTAGCTTGTGAAGTGTCATAACAATGCTGCATCACTTTCACCAAAATCCTAAAAAATAAATAAATACAGTTGAAATCTTTGACCAGCTTTACAACTTTAGGGTGAAGGCAGCTCAGACTTGTGAAAGCACTGCAACAAAACTGGCTGCCAGCAACATGAAGACACATGGATGTTGCTTCTTGCCACTTATAAGAGCAGCACCTCAGGGACAGTTTCCAATAAAGGTTTAACCCTTCAAATTGCCTTATTAGTCATTATATAGTTGCTGTTAGTAGTTAATTCCATCAACGTACTGTCATAAATTGTTGGCGTAAATAGGAACTAAAGTAGATGGTGGCATTCAGTAGAGGTTTAATTCTCTTTATTTTCCAAATTTGCTCCAATATTTTACAATGTAATTTGATGTTAATGCTCACAAGTAAACACTGATTAAAGCAAAGATTGTGCAGTCACTGCATGAGGAGTGCTGATGTTCAGATGCATACCAGTAACATTGCTGCTCAGAATTGGAGCAGAAATTGTTTCTACCTGAATAGCTGAATTACATTTTTTTTAATCACCAGCAGTTATACACTACTGCAGTCAATTACAGGCAAACTGAGCTCAGCAAGACAGTGCTTTTACACTCCTGGGTGGTATGCTTGTCTGGTAAGGCTTCAAACTACTGTTCTCAGAGAATGTGAGAATGCCTGCCTAAATTTCCTTTAAAAAGTTTTATTTTATGAACCCAAATTCAAGTTATCCCTACTCTCCTTCTGGCCATTGTGCAATGCTTTGATTCCTA
>NW_015114764.1:0-2942 GCF_001443285.1 Poecilia latipinna | reverse complement strand
TAATAATAATAATAATAATAATAATAATAATAATAATAATAATAATAATAATACAAGAAAGATATTATATTTAGTCATACAGACACCTATCTCGGAAATGTTGTGGCCGATAAAACACCAGAAAACATGCATAATGTTCTTAGAGTAACTTTGTTTACCTAAAGGTGTCCCCCTAGAAGTGTCCCTGTTTCAATCCGAGGTCCCATCATCCTAAACACAGGTTCGTTTTAGATAACCTGCTTTAAATAAACTGTGCATACACCACTGCCTCCATAACGCAGTCTGTTTTCCATCAACAAATCCCAGCGAATGCTCTGTCATGTCTAAACGGTGACAGTTACATGATGGTTGAGGTACGGGGGAGGAATCCCGGAACTCAGTCCAGCGGAGTTTCCTTCAAGATTCGGTTCATTCAAATCCAGCGTTAATCCTTTTCACAAAAAGAAACACGTAGTTCTGTTCGGTCAGTTTGGCATATTTACATACGGGCCCGCAGGTTTGGTTTTAGTTGGAAAAAATAAAAAAAATAATAATCCCAGCACTCAAAGCTGATTGGTTGACGTACTTCCTAAAGGGTACAGCTTTTACCTGCACACTACACAGTTAATTTAAATATCAATACGCGACCGACCAATGCACCGCTGGGGTCAAGACTTCGCCGTCGCTTAGCAACAACTTTGTTTGCTACTATTGACGAACTACGTAACTTAGCGGACAGATGTATCGTGTTAACCTAACGCTATTTTTAGTCCACGTGCTGAAGGTTAAAACTTGATTTCTCCATTTTCCTTCTTTCCAATTAGCTCGCATTCTCTGTGTGACCGTTTTCAGCCGCGCTTATATAACAACCGCGCTTGATCTAGAAAAGCAGCTGCAAACCGAGCCGCATCTTGGAGCTTTCTCCGCTGGAGTCCTCTGCCATGTTGTCTCTGCATCTCACACAGGGACGTCATGTAAGCGGCTTGTCCTCCCGGTTTTCATGCATCCCTGTCCGCATCAGCATTTTTTTTCCTCCCTTGAACAGTCACAGCGGGGGTAAGGCTGCTGATTTCCCAACCTGAAGTCACTCGCTGGAGTCTCGCCACCTACTGGACAACCTTGACGTAGTGCGTTTTCTGCTGAGGAAATTGTTGCGTTTCATGTTGAGAGGGATTCTCTCATAAATGGGCTTTTAGTGGAATGAGTTAGCTTTACATTATTGCGGTAATTCATTGAAGTACTCATCTCGATTATTGTATGAAAAAAAACCTGCTTCCTCTTGTTACTGTAACAGAGTGAAATATCAGTGTTGCTCCATTAAATTCAAATTATGCCCACATCAGTCAGAGTCATCTGGTGGTAAAGATGGAAAGTGCAACTACGGTTCTACATCAAGAAATATTACTGCGTAAATGCAACCATAAAACATTTAAACCCAGATTTAATCAAAAACATCCCCAAAATAGAAGCAACGCACAAATTGCAAGTTACTATTTGTTTCACCTTTGTGATGCAATAATAGTTATAAAGCCACAGGTCTGCAACAACTTCTGCTTGAACACACGACAATAAAAGTAATTTATCTCAAAACATACCTGCAACAGCTCTGTCTTCTGCCATTTGTCTTACAATAGTCCCCCTCAAGTTGAAGAAAATATTCATTCTGTGCGCACAGACAGGGCGAGTGGGAGACGCCGCTGCTTCAGGAAAAAGCCGTGCCGCTCTCTGTGTGCGCCTTCCTTGTGTTCAGTCCCTCCACTTTTCAGCCCATTATCCTCCAGGGGGAAAGAGCTCTGAGCGTCATCATGTTAGAGCCCACACAACCACTCATGCTTTCACTCTGTCGCTTTATCTCGACGAGGATCTGGATTCCCACAGACTTCTGGATCACCTTTTGATCCGTCTGATTTGCTGTACGTCACAGCCCATTATGCGATTCTGCTGCCAATCAGTGCAGTTAAATCGAGAACTGTGATTGAGTCATTTTGGTTTACAGTAAAATATCCCATTTCCCCCTAAAGGGTTTGGTCTCAATCTAAAAATGATTTAAGAAGCTTTGTGTTTCCCCCCAATTACTTAAACATTTCTGCACATCTTCAAAGTTCAAAGTCTACACTAAATTAGATATTTTCTTTCACAGAAGAAGTTTCTCATGAGTTGTTTGAAATCCCTTGTTCATACTTTGGACTTTTTCCTCTTGTTAATATCATCAGAGAATATCACAGTGAAAGCACATGAACAGAATGCTTTTCCTATGGCTCATTTGACACACTGAGCAAAGAAAGGATCAATGAGGGCATAAAAACAAGATAGCAAGTGTTTCGTATGGGGAAAATTCAATGTCATTTTGCACAGTAAAGACACTAAATGAATGTAAATGAAAAGGATCTGAGTTGCATAAAATATTGAGAGTTTGATTAACGGGATACATTTGGTTCTGGAACATCTTGAAAGCTATTCTGCTTATTTTAAATGTTATGTTAAAGGCTTATTTTTTAGTTCTCCATTTCACAGTTGCATGCAACAACTGCACATCATCACTTCAGTTTTACAGCTATTTTAAGTTGAATTTTTATTTCAAAAATTTAAATGTGGAAGAAGATTCTGTTTTTATTTTGTAATTTCACAACTTTCTTTTAAGTAAATGTTGGTAGGTAAGTAAGGGGCTTGAAAGATAATATGATTTTCCGACAGAACAGTGCTGAAGGCCGAGTGTCTCTGTTTCTGTAGAGATCACACCTGAAGTTGGCAATAATCTGCACAGCTCTGGATTCTGACCAGGAAATAAAGTTCAGTTAGTTCAGAAACATCAAAGCGACAAGAAGTTTATTATTTATATTTAAATTAAATCCCAGCTGAAGAGTTACGATTTGTTGACTTATATTAGCATAAATTACTCAAAATTAAAGAAAAAAGTATTTTGGAAAGCTTTATTATACTTTTTTTTTAATAAGTGATTTATT
>NW_015114763.1:100508-102385 GCF_001443285.1 Poecilia latipinna | reverse complement strand
TAGGAACAAAAGCAATCAAACAATCAAGTTTATCTTTAGAACATCTTTAGAACAAGTCAGTTAAAAGACTTTATATCATAAAACAAAAACAAAACAAAACAAAAAAACAACATATTATACAGTCACCAACTGTGAAACCAGTAACAAGCATCACATTTTGTCAAGTACCATCATCAAAATCATCAGTACACATCAAATTGATCAATATTTCACTTATTACTAACTAAAATCAAATCTAAACAGATTTTTAAACTTGAGTTAGAGGAACTCAATGTTTCGGCTGTTTTATTAAATCAATCAATGAATGAATGGAATTGTATTTGTAGAGCACATTTCAACAACAGGCATTTCAAAGTGCTTTACATTACAGAAACACAAAAATACAGAGTCTTAGAACACACAGTCAGCATTACATTTTGCCTTCATTATACATCAGATTATTGATTATGTTTCAAAGTCAATTCTAAACAGGTTTTCAGTCGAGATTTAAAGGAACTCTGTTCTTCAGAAGCTGAATGCTGCTTCTCCACATTTGGTTCTGGTTCTGCTCTGCATCCCCAGAACACCTGAGAGGTCTGGAAGGTTGATGCAACAACAGCAGATCTTTAATTTGTGTTTCTAAGCTGTTCAGTGACTTATAAACTAGCAACAATATTTTAAAGTCTATTCTCTGAGCTACAGGGAGCCAGTGTAGTGACTTTAGAACTGGTTGATGTGCTCTATCTTCCTGGTTTTAGTCAGAATGCCAGCAGCAGCGTTCTGGATCAGCTGCAGCTGGAGGATTGATTTTTAGGCAAACCTAAGAAGACTCTGTTACAGTAATCGATGCAACTAAACATATCCATATAAGTTCAGTCCATTTACCATTTCCATTTAAACATAAATGCATTGATGATCTCATAGACTTCACTTTATCTATATTTAAACATGTTAGTGATGCTGAGGTTATTTGTAGGAAGGAGGTTATTTGGGGGACGGGAGTTCTGTCTAAGGCCCCATATTACCTTAGGCCGGCCCTGCATGAACAGCCGCTGCGATGCGCATCTCTGAATCTACCTGGAATCTACCTGGAATCTACCTGGAATCCCCCGGTACCCCTATGCCAGTCCGCCGATGCCTTGGGGACATTTTGATTCATTTAATTGTAGCATGTTTGGCTTTATGCTGCGGTTCAAATTATTGCTACAGTATTTTCTCTGTTTATGTATAACTCTAAATGCTCTGGGCCGAATTTTCCTTTAACACTTGAGGTCCTGCAATAACTTCTATTTACAGCCGCTCACCTCCAGCCCAGCCCCCGTCAGCAGCGGCTTTACCCCGCCTGGTAGAAACGTTAAGGAGAAGCAGAGCAAACAGAGAGCAGCTGGTACCGGGGCTTTGAGGTGCGTTGCGACTCGCGGTGACAGTCGCTGTACCGTGTCTTATATCAGGATGTCTGATATAAAGACAGACATTCTTTAATAAAAAAAAAAAAACAAATACAAAAAAACTCAAAGGGCAGTAGGGGCATCAAGGATAAAAGGGGCAGGTGCTCAAGCCCCCCCTCTGCACATGCCTGAGAACAATGAATCCTGATCAACAATCATAGAAAAAATCTATTTGGGTTTACAGAACTCTGCAGAAGCTTCATAACCAATGAAAACTCCAGCCAGTAGCGGTTCAGTGAATCTGGTCTGGACTCTGTGGAGGAGAGTCATGGTTTCAGAGACACTGTAGAAGGACAGAATACCTGCTGTGTGATCCAGGTACACTCCGACTCTGGAGGAAACTGGAGCTGAGATGGGGGTCCAGATGCTGTTGTGACCAAAACTAAAACTGTTTTGGGAACAAAATAATGCCCAAGATTTGTCATTAAATCCAAATAAACATCCAATCTC
>NW_015114763.1:63093-97212 GCF_001443285.1 Poecilia latipinna | reverse complement strand
TTTATCATTATATCCAAAAAAACATTCATACCCACTTCCTGCTCTGCTGATACTCTTGTATGCAACTGATACATAAACTCTCCCTCTCCACTCCACCTCCCAGTAACAACGTCCAGTCAGACTCTCTCTACTCAGAACCTGAGACCATCCAGTGAATCTGTCTGGGTGACTAGAATAAAACTGATCCTGATTCATCCATGTCACCTTCCTGTTTTCCTCTGATAGTACCAGCCATGTGTTTACTATGTTTGGATCCAGAGTGATTTCACATGAATATCTTAAGAATCCAGCTCTGCTCTTTGGTTCTGGTTCTGACAGTAGAACATCCACCTCAGTGACTATCAGTGAGATGTCTGTCCATGAGTCTCTCAGGACGTCCTGTAGTTTGTCTCTGAGCTCTGACACAGCTGCTGTCACGTCCTCAAAGTGCCTCAGAGGACGGATGTTGATGCTGGATGAGTGTGTCGACTCCCTGGGTGCTGGCAGTAAGGGGTAGTTGAGGAGAAACTGGTTGTGATCCTCTGTGTGTGAGAGCTGCTCCAGCTCAGCGTCTTTCCTCTTCAGCTCAGTGATCTCCTGCTCCAGCTTCTCCTGAACATCTTTGACTCGACTCACTTCAGTTTCCTGCTGGGATCTGATCTGCTGCTTCACCTCAGAGCTTCTTTTCTGGAGGAGATGGATCAGCTTGGTGAAGATCTTCTCACTGTCCTCCACTGTTTTATCAGCAGAGCGATTGATGGCCTCCACCTCCTGCTGAAGCAGCTTCACATCTTCCTCTCTGTCCTGGATTCTCTGCTGGATGTTTCCTCGTCTCTCCTCCAGCTCTCTCTGCCTCTCAGCTCTTTCTGCTGCAGCTGACACTGTGTTGTGGCCTTTATGTTCATCCACAGAGCAGAGATAACATATACATTTCTGATCAGTGCGGCAGAACATCTTCATCACGTCGTCATGACGAGAGCAGATGTTCTTCTGGAGGTTCTTGGACGGCTCCACCAGCTTGTGTTTCCTTAATGGAGCCACATCATAATGAGGCTGAAGGTGTTTCTCACAGAAAGAGGCCAGACAGACTAAACAGGACTTGATGGCTTTCAGTTTTCTTCCAGTGCAGGAATCACAGGCCACATCTTCAGGTCCAGCATAGTGGAGGTCAGCAGGAGCAGCTTGGAGTCCAGTCTTCTTCAGCTGCTCCACTAAAGCTGCTAGGATGGTGTTTTTCTTCAAAATAGGCCTTGGTATGAATGTCTCCCTGCACTGAGGGCAGCTGTGGATCCTCTTATGATCCTCTTCATCCCAGTGCTTTGTAATACAGTTCATGCAGTAGCTGTGTCCACAGGAAGTAGTGACTGGATCCTTCAGTAGATCCAGACAGATCAAACAGGAGAAAGTTTCTCGGTCCAGCTGATTCTGCTCCATTTCTGCTCTCAGTCACAGTGATTCTGAGATTCATTTCCTGAAAACAGAAACAGGTTTGAGCTCTTACCTGTACATCACGTGTCAGAGCAGAGAGGCTGCAGCCAATCAGCTTTACCTTCAGCCGACGCTGGATAAACGCAGCATCAAGGTGTGTTTAAGAGCAGGAACAACAGGAAAATCAGCTTTAGGGAAAACCTGAAAGATGATTAACTGAATGAATATTTCAAGAAGGTAATCTGATTGTCCTGTTTTAGTTAGTGATGGAACAAAAGCAATCAAACAATCAAATATATTTATATTGCACATTTCAAGAACAAGATAGTTCAAAGCGCTTTATATCATAAAACCAGAACAAAAGTCATAAAAATATTATGCACTCACCAATTGTGAAACCAATAACAAGCATTACATTTTGTTATGTACCATCATAAAATAATCAATACACATCAAATAAATTTATCAATGTCTCACCTACTAATCAAATTCAACTCTAACCAGATGGGATTTTAGTCTAGATTTAAAGGAACTCAGTGTTTCAGCTGTTTTACAGTTTTCTGGAAGTTTGTTCCAGATTTGTGGTGCATAGAAGCTGAATGCTGCTTCTCCTGATTTGGTTCTGGTTCTGGGGCTGCAGAGCAGAACCAGAACCAGAATACTTGAGAGGTCTGGAAGGTTTATGCAGCAACAGCAGATCTTTAATGTATTGTGGTACTAAACCATTCAATGATTTATAAACTAATAGTATTTAAAGGTTTACTCTCTCAGTGGAAGGACTTTAGAACTGGCATGATGTTCTCTATATTCTTGGTTTTAGTCAGAATGCCAGCAGCAGCGTTCTGGATCTGATTGATTGTTGTTTTAGTCAGACCTGTGAAGAACTGCTGCAGTAATCATTGTGACTAAAGACAAATGCATGGATGAGTTTCTATAATGCAGAGAAATTAGTCCTCTACTTCTCAAAATGTTTTTCAGGTGATAGAAGAATGACTTCGTAGCTGTCTTTATGTGGTTCCGAAAGTTCAGGTCCGAGTTCATCACTACAGATTTTGGGCCTGATTTCTATTTTCCAGCTGCAATAACTGAAGATCATTCCTCTTTTGGTCCAAAGATAATAACTTCAGTTTTGTTATTTTAATAGATTTGATTCACAAACTTAAATTTATATTACTGGGATTTTATGTGGTTGATCAATAGATACATAACTCAGTGGGAAAAAATGGGCCTGTGGTTTTTAAAATGTGAAGTGTGGTATAAACAGAGATGGGTAGAGTACCCAAATAATTGTACTCAAGTAAAAGTAGCAGAACTTAAACATATTTTTTCTCAACTAGAAGTAAGAAGTAGCCGTCCAAAAAATTAAAATAAATACTTGGTAAATAGACAACTCAATCACTGAATAAATTATTAAAACATAAATGATTTAGTATAATAATTACAGCATCAGATGGACCAAACCATAGTTGTATGGAAATTTTAATAGTATGAAGACAAAATTAAAATAATTAACATAAATACCATAATTACAAAAATGACAAGAGCAGACAAAATAAACATTTTTCCTTTTTTTATTACAAAACTTAAAATTTTAACAAAAACTGTGCCTGTAATATTTTAGTTAATATTTTGGTTGTTTATTCAGTGAAATTATACTCAAGTAAGAGTAAAGATATTTCATAACAAAATTACTCAAGTAAAAGTAGAAGTAAAATAATCCTAAAAGCACATCTCTTCCCAAAGGTTACTCAAATAAATGAGTAAATGTAACTAGTTACTACCTGTGTGTGGATGTGCCTAAAATAAGATCAAGTTGAACCAGCTGCCACAACTTTATTCCTACTAAAACACTGTTAAACATACGGATGCAATATATGAATAAACTTACGATTAATTATTGATGAATGGTTTAATTTATTAGTTTAAAATTGATTCCAAGCGATTAAACAGGTTTAGTGTTGTAGTTCGGCCTCCATCCAGCAGAGGACGCCTCATCTTTAAGCGGCGCACGATGTAGAAAAACAAAGATGGCGGCCAGAGGGGGAAAGTGAAACGTTCCAAATGTAGTCCGCTTTTGATTATGCGACTGTTTTGAAAATATGAACTCTCAACGAGCTCTGTAAGTTTAATCTTTTGTCTTTTCAGCACGGTAAAAGGTTTCTGTTATAGTTTATAAACATGTCTTAATTTTAATTATGTGAGAGAACCACAACTTTTGTTCAGTCAGTATTTAATACAACAAACACAAAATAAAGTTAAATTGTAGTGATGTATTTTTTTAAATTCAGCATAGTATGAACAATCTTGCCCTTTATGTTATGAAAAGATGGCCGGCCCTCTTGATACAAGAGAAAAACAATTTCTAAGAAAATGTCCGCTTATCAATGAATTGTTAGTCGATACAAGATCAATCATATTTAGATTAACTCATTAATTGATAACTTTAATTTCTAGTCATTTATCTAAAGTGACTCTGAGAAATTAAATGCTGATTTTTCTTTTTTTTTTTTTTTCTTGGCATATAAAATTTAAACTAGCATACTCAGAAATAGGCAAAATACCCAAAAATTGTACTCAAGTAAGACTGGCACTACTTAAACATATATTTACTCAAGTAAAAGCAAGAAGTAGGCATCTAAAAATTATCCAAGAAGAGTTAAAATGTATCTGGCAAAAAGTCTACTCAAATACTGAGTAGCTGTTAAAATTACATAATCAGACGGACCAAAATATAAAGGTAAGCAGAAGTTTTGGTATTTTAAGGAATAAAATGACAATAATCCATATAACTAACAAAAAATAACGTCAGGCAAAAAGAAATGTTTTCCAAATCAGTTTCTTTAAATATAAAACTTATGAATGCAACAAAAGCTGCAGGTGTGTGTGTGTTGGGCAACATTTTTTTTTTTTTTTGGTTAAAACATATTGGTTTGTCATTCAGTGGGTAGAAAGTCCAGAAATTTTGCTCAAGTAAGAGTAACTATACCTACTTTATAATAAAATTGCTAAAGTAAAAGTAAAAAGCACAAATTAGTAAAAAATAATCCTAAAAATGCATTTTTAGGATTTTTAGGATTATTAAAAATAGTGACTCAAGTAAATGTAATTGAGTAGCGTAAATGTAACTAGTTACTCCCCAACTCTGAGTGTACCAGGCCCTTTACAATTTGTAGTTGTGTATTGGCACAGATTGTGCTTTAGGAATTTAGGAATTTGACAGGAAATCCAATTAAAAAATGGTGTTAGTTTTGATGAATTCATCCTCTCTAAGTTGTAGCTGCTGTGAGCGCATGTTTCCATTACTTCCACATGAAAACCTTTAGTCAGGTGTGTTTCGACATGATTGAGCTTTGTGCTGCAGACCTTGAAGAGTAATTATTGAACCGTTGCATTTCTTATCCTACAGACTTGCCAGCAATGCCGTTGCTCCACATTTCAGGTGTCTTATCAAGGACATCCCAAGGTTTGTTGGCTTCTTTTTAAAAGTGTGTAGAGAAAAATCCTATAAATGAGCCTTCACAGGCTTACGGCCTCGTTTTGAGGGAACTTTTTACTGTGAAGGCTTTACTAGCCTGAAAAAGACCTTGAAGGCCAGTGTTTTTGCTCCATTGGTTTTCTTTTTGGCAGTTTATGCTCCATAATAGTTTAATTATGGAGTCTCTGCCTTGGTTTATTGGACCTCAGCTAGTAAGATTTCTGTATTTTGATCAGGGTTTAAATAGTTTGATCAAGGTGTTAAATGTCTGGTTGACCCTTTGTGGCTTTGTCACAATGACAGTTTGTCAGGTTTCCACTTAAAACTTTAAAGGTGATCTATTATGCTTTCTTGAACAGGTTCTGATAAGCCTAAAGGTGATACAAAACATGTTCATTACATTTTTTTACTCAAAATCATTCTTGGATAAGATTTTACGTCTCAACGGCTCAATGTTGAGATGAAAATGGCCTCAAACAGATGCGCAATTATATAACCTTACATATTTGAAAAGCAATACTAGAGCCTACTGCACAATTAAGAGTGCATCAGGTGCTTTCTGGATGGTAAATCAACAACAAAACACTTGACTTTTCCGGCAGCCATTGAACAGTGCAAACATTGACTGATCAAAAGTGCTGGAATTCTGCTTGGGTTGCTAGGTAACGGACTGGGCTTTTCTAAGGTTGCTAGGTAACGGACTGGGCTTTTCTAAGGTTGCTAGGTAACGGCACAGTGCCTGCTGATTTGTGAAGTTACATTTCAAAAGGTTTTAATTGGTTCCACTACAAAAACAAAATTTCACTAAGTAATTTTAGTTTGGTTTCTATGTCAAATATCTTTGAATACTTGAACTAAGATAAAACTAACTTACAAGCAACTTTTTAGCCAGAAATATGAGCTTGTTCCTTATTATTGATGAAAAAAGCTAGATTCATTTGCAGATTATTTCACTAGTATCATGGAAAAAATATCTTCATAATAGTGTAATAATCTGCCAGTGGAACTAGTACTTTTTCACCAATATTAAGGAAATATTTACTTAAAACAAGCTCCTGTGTTGTAAGTTTGTACACTTTAAGTGTACTGAAATATTTGCACTAGAAACTAGACAAAAATACTTGGTAAGATTTAGTTATTTTCCAGATACCAAAAACCTTAACTAATTGCCAAAGACCAGGTGAGTGTTTTTTTAAGCACTTTGGCTGTTTTTGGAAGCAGTAGGAACCTAAATGGAAGTACAAAAACATTAAAATGTGAATTTTGCATCATACCTCCCCTTTAAGTGAGCTACTTGCAGACAGAAAAACGTCTTTCGAACTCATTTGCTATCGACCAGAGTTGCTGTCGTCTTGATGATTTATTTGAAGTGAGAAGTGTTCATCACCGCAGAGGAAGATTACTCCTCCATGCCGAGACAATCCTGTCTCTTTCTGTCTCTCATCATCTTTATCATCTTCCAGAGCAAGGATCCATCAGTCCTTTCCACTTAAACACGTAGTTTTTCTGTCCTTCTGGATGTTTATTGATCCACATCTTCCTTTTTCTCCTCCTGTTAGACACTCGAGGTTATTGATCTTAGTGTAAACTTTACAGTTCCTGAATTTAACTTCATATGACAGGAAGCTGTTGGCTTGAGCAGAAAAATACCAGTAGAAAAATGTCAATTTAAGCATAAAAGCTTTTTTTTTTGCTCAGTAGCCAGTTTTTATGGCCGTGGAAAATCATTATGTACTGAGTTAAAACGCTGTTTAAAAGGTAATTATAAACACATGATGTATCGGCCAAATTACTCACAATGGCTTTCCATTATACTTCTAATAAAACATGTTCCCTGTGGAATGAAACACTCCTAAAAGTAGAGATGCTTCAGTTGTAACCAGGCAGTTTTAAGCTTTATTTGTCAGTATAAAAGGTGAGACGCCGATTTATTAAGTATTTGCAAATAGAAAATAATAGAAAGCTTTAAGAGTTGGTAAATTATTCTGCCAAGGAAATTAAGCAATTTACTGAAGATAAATGTATTTAAAAAAATAAACACATAGTTATGATCAGGAAGTAAATTATATGTTTCTTAAAGAATAAATTTCTGGTTTTCACATTACTAATAATAGTCCTACTAAATGTCAGTTAATTGATATGAAAAGTTGCTTAATAAGTAACCGGAGGCCTCCTGTGTGGATTATAACATCTGTATTTTCTTGACGTGAATGGCCGGGCTTTATGGCTGAAAAACGCATCGCAACATAGGCGTTTCATATCAGTTTATCAATAATTATTGATTCATTTTTTGTTTTAAGTATTTGAGATACCACCAAACCAGTTAAGAGGCACAGAAGCGAAACCTAAAGCTGCTGCTGCACATGTTGCTCAACAAGTTGTCACTAGGTAACCAAAGAGTGAGTGAGTTGCTAGGTAACCAAAGAGTGAGTGAGTTGCTAGGTAACCAAAGAGTGAGACGGTTAGGTTCAATGCAACGTGAAAACGAATCGCAGCAGCTGAAAATGTTACCAATGTTGCAAATTTGGTCCCAATCCAACCAAATCAGGAAATCAAACTAAAATCCACAGTTTTCAGATTTTAATTCATCACCAAGCACCACTTTGTGTTAATCATTCATGTGCAATTCATGTGAAAAGCCTTGAAGTTTGTGACTCTTATATGAAAATAGAGAAAGAATTTCCACGTCTATGAATACTTTTGCAAGACAGGAAACCTCGCCAGAAACAGAACGGAAATATTTATCTCCTCTTTTAAAGATTTGCTTGTGATCGGTGTGATACATTCAAATAAAATGATAAAACCAGATCTAGATAAGTCTTTGTTTTAATGTTACTGCAGTGGAGTTTTTATAAACTTTAATGGTCTCTGGTGATTTTCTTTTTACCGTAAACCGAGTCGTTTTGGTTTGATCCAGTTTGACATGCGTACATGTCGGGTGTTTGACATTTTACTGGATGTGAGTGAGAATCTGGGACTGTCGACAGGAAAACATGCAAACACTTTGGATTTCTGTCATTCGCTTCCTTCAGGATACAAGTCAGCACTCTGACTAATCCCGGCCTCTCTTCCGCTTTGAGGCTTTTTATCTTAAAGCGCTGGAAACTTTATTATCCGTATAAGTGTGGGAATTGTAGCTTACGGGAACCTTGGTGCTCATCGAAAATTTTACACCTGGTGATGCAATCTCTGGTAAGGCAGCACCAACTAAACCTGATTTAAAATCCAAGTCCCTCAGACATTTTTCCTGTCAGATAATGCTGGGAGATTGGGAACCAACATGAGGTTTCATCCTTACTGGTTCCCAGTAGATCTGGTTTTAGGAGATCATCTTTTGTGAGGAGATTAACCTTCAACATAGTGAAATCCTGCGACACTGGAGGTGTTATCTAAAACTGTTAGGGCTGTCAAAATCAACGCGTGCGATTAATCTGAAAATTTTAACTCATTAATCTTACATAATGCAGATTAATGCTGAGTTATTCAGTGATCGATAGATGAAAATTAAGAAATTTCTATTCTGCTCTGGATAAGGTTAAGTGTTCAGTAAAATGGAAACATACCTGACAGCAATACCAGCTGCATATGGAAGACAATCAGGGCCACTAAAAAAAATTAAAAAATTAAGATTTTAATCTTAAACTCAGAAATCTGACCATAAGTGCAGGATTTTGTATAGTTTTTTGTCGCAATTCTGAATTTTTTCAGAATTCTTACCCTGATACCAGAATTTTGACTGTTTTTCTCTGAATTTTGACTTTTTTTTTTCTTTTTTAAGAATTTTGACCCTACTCGCAGAATTCTGACCCTAATCTCAGGAATTTTACTTTTCTCAAAATTATGACTTCTTTTTTAGAATTCAGAATTTTTTTTCCTCAGAATTTTGACTTTTCTTAGAATTTTAACTTTTTTTTTAGAAAATTCTGACAGTTTCAAAATTTTGGCTTTTTTCAGAATGGTGATTTCTCTTTTATAGAATTTTGACTTTTTTTTTTTTTAATTCTGACCTTAATCCCAGAATTTTGACTTTTTTTTCAGAAATCTGACTTTAACCTTCTCAGATCAAAAGTCAGAAGTCTGTTTTTCAGTATCCCTAATCCTCTTCCGCAGCCGGAGAGGAGAATAAAATCTGTGAAATAGATTTTAATGGACTTCATAGCTCTTAGCCCTGAATGCAATATAATCACTCAGCTCAACCAGATATTGAGTTTTGTGCGATAACGTATGCACACATGATCTTCATTATGTTTTTATGTAAAAAGTCCTATTTTCCCTTCCAGAAGGATAGTTCATTTCCCTGTGATTTGCCTCAGTGTGACTGTATTAAACCTTCACTGTCTGAATATTAATAAGCATTTTGTGATTTCGTATTTTCAGCACAGCGGCCTGCAGGACCTCAGCAGAGATGAATGAACTAATTGATATGTAAATAAGGGAAGGTGTGGCAAATAGAGTTCAGGAAAGAAGAAGCATGAATCTGTAAAGCTGGAAATTGATTTTCGTTCCCCTTTGAGCTTCGTCTTTCTTTCTATTTTAAATCCACAGACATGACAGCTCTTTGTTTCTCTTGCAATCAGCCGAGGATGAAGTGAACTCAGAGCTGCATGCTGGTTTAAGTTACATTATTTCACCACATTTTGGTTCCAAGTTCTTAACTGGAATGTTTAGCCCAGTTTTTATTATTATTTTATCTCTCTTTTATGATTGAAGATAAAATCCCTGAAATAAATCATAGCTTTCATCTTCAGTTTTCATCCCGGTTCCAGATGTTCTGCTGGGTTTCTGTGAGAACATGAGGTCTTTAAAGTTGTTTTCTTGATCCAGATAGGTGCCTTTAAACATTTCTAAAATTATTTTTTATCCTGATTTAAACACGGAGATGAGACGCGGCAGTTTATTCACACTCAGGGAAGATTTGAAGAGAAATAAGAGACGGTTTGTAGTAAAAATAAATATGTGCAGCTGGGAACGGGTTACGTTTTCCTCCTCTTTTCCCATTTCTTTTAATAACTGGTGGTAAAATAGTTTATCAGCAGGATTTGAACAGCTTTGACTTGATAAATGGACTGCATTTATATAGAGGCTCTACTTTCTGTTCTGCTACTGAACGCACTTTATCAGACACATTTATTCCTTTACAAAGGAAGTAGAAAAGTGATTTTTCTTTCACATATTTACCATGAACTGTCCCACATTTAGACCATTTGTCACCTGAAGTGAAATGATTAATGCAGGTTATTGTTAAACCTCAGAATCTGAATCAGGTTTGTTTCCTTGCTGTGTTTGTCCAAAATCACAAGGAATGTGATTTTGGTAAAATCAAATTAATTAAAAAGTAATCGAACTCTGGCGTTATGATTACAATTGCACATTAGGCTCATTGCATAAAAGAAAAAAAAAAAACGAGTTAATTCTTGCCAATGAGGGCACCTGAGTTTTATTTCTGTTATTGAACAAAGATTTCTGTTAATTCTCGAACGCTTTCAGGCTGAAAGCGTTTGAGAATTATTTTGAAACTTTGACAGTTTATTTCTCAGAAATCTGGTTTGCCAACATTCAAGTGGCCGTATCATTTTTTGATTTTCATGCTGGCCGCACTTTGGACACCCCTAATGTGAATGTTGGATTTAAAACCAAGTATTTATTTTCGCGGCTTCTTGGGAGAGACATAAAGAAAAAAATCACAAGAGGAAACATCCAGATTCAGCAGAAACCTGGAAGGACAGACAGTAATGTTCTGCTGTTTGTTACACCTGTTTTGTTTCTTCTCGGATCGTTTTTTTTTTCATGTTTCCCAATGTGGTCCAGCAGATGTTTCCCCTCAGATTGGTTACTGTTCTTCCTGCTGGTAATTAGAGGTTAGGCGGATCCAGGCTGCTTCCCTGGAACATGCTGCAGATGACTGACAACTTGTGTGCTTTTGAAGTGTGTGGTTGCACTCTCCCCTCTCCCCGTCGCTGTTTTTCCTCTACAGTTTCCTCGGCTGCTCACTCTGAGACAGTTGCAGGGTGAATAAATGCTAATGAATGGAAATACTCTGTGGTGTGTGTGTGTGGTTCACTGTAAGGGGAGACGCTGGATGTATATCTGGCTGTTTAATAAAGCAGCACAACTTTTCTTTTATCTGTTTTTGCTTGAATTGGCGCTGCCAGCAAATACAAAGCTTAACTTCTGACTTTGATTTAACTCTGCAAACACGAACGTCTGATTTATTTTTGCAAGTGTGCGCAGTTCTGTTGGAGTAAGCACAAGTCACACATGTGGCTCAGGTGTGTTTCGCTTATTAATTTTTCCGCTGCAACTGGATTACAGTTCAGGTTTATTTACTATTAGAGAAGCACAAATTGAGTTTTAGATAATGAGCGTCTTGGATGTCAGGATACGGTGCTTTTATTCTGCATAGAGCTGGAACCAGTCCAACCTGTTATCAAGGCAATTTTATTTGTGTTGCACATTTTTAATTCAAAGTTTTTTACATGATGAGAAGGAAAATTAAACAAGATCTTTAGATATTGCTGGGAAATTAGTCCTTTAATCTTAAAAATGTTCTTCAGGCGTTAGAAGGCTGACTTTGTAACCATCTTTATGTAGCTCTGAAGGTTCAAGTCCATCACTACACCCAGATTTCAACCCTGATTCTTCCAGAATCATGTATAATTTTCTTTCTACATCACAATTGTATACCACTTTGTGTTAGTCTCATAAAATCCCAATGAATTGTGTTCATTTGTGATTGTAATGTGACAAAATATGGAAAGGTTCAAGTGTTTGCAAGTTGTTATATTGACAAAATTAGTCATTTTAACCTTGTTTGTATAACCTTTAATTGTTTTCATCAAAAAAATTACTCATTGTTGAGGGAAAAAAGCCTTTTGGCTAATTCTGGCACATTTACAACAAATAAATTAAATGTAAATCACTAGTTTCTGGCTGTGCGCTGACTTTTGAGCATTCCTCCTTATTTCCAAAAATCTATAATTTCAGTTTTGTTTCCAGTCAGCTGAAGAAAGATATGTCAGCTTCATACATTGATTTTTTCTAAACATCTGCTGAACACATGAATGGTTTCACAGCCCATTCATGTAAAATTACATTTTTATCCAAAATAGTTTAAACTCTAACAGATTGGCTGGAAAGCAACAGCGAATAACAGTTTTCAAGTCTTTCATTTTGCCTGGACTTTGACAAGGCCGCTCCAACACATGAATGAGCTCCAACTGTATGTTTACTCTTGATGGAGGGTGAAACTCCAAGTGTATTCAGGTTTTTCTGACCTATTACAAGGTTTTCTTCCAAAATTGGCAGGTATTTACCTCCATGTTCTCATAACTTCAGCTCACTTTCCCTGCTCCTGCCAAAGTATGGTGTGTTCAGGGTGAAATGGTTACTTTTTTATCCTCATCTGACCCAAGCACCAGATGTTCTTCCAGATATTTTCTGAGGTATCAACTGTAAAATAGGAAAACATCTAGGAATGTGAACCTTTTGCGATACATAGTTTTACTAAAGTTGTTTTTAAAACGTTCATCTTGTCTTGTTTTGTTCCAGATATACAGATGTAGCCCCATTGTTTTAGACCATTCAGAGTAGCACAGTGCTTATGTAACAAGAGCATCAATTTAATTGCTAAAATTGAACGTTTTATTCAAAAGTCATATTTCAGATATTTTTATACACTTCCCTTTAGATCTTTGCTGCTTCCAAAAACAATCCAAGTTCTTACAAAAACACCCACCCGTTTTTTGACAATAAGTTTTTTTGTTGTCTGAAAAACGAGTTGTTTCATTTTACAGGCACTGTACCGTACCTAGCAACCCCTGCCAAACCCATCCTGTTACCTAGCAAAGCTCCAGTACATTTGGTCAGCTGGTTGCTTGCGCTGTGCGATGACTGCTGGAAAAGACAAGTGTTACTGACGTAATATTCAGAAACCACTCACTGCAGTCTTGATGTGTGCAGGAGGTTCCACTGGTGCTTTTCAAAGATGTGCGATTGTGTAATTGTGCTTCTATTTGCAGCCTTTTTCATGTGCAGTGTAAACGTTGAATTAGGGGGCATTGCCAGGAGCAGCTTATTTGGATTTAAAATGACAAGATGCACTAAAACAAACTAAAATCTGATTATCTAAGAATGATTTTGTCCAAAAAAAATTTATTGAACATCAAACATCTGGTCGGTAGACCTATTCTAGCCTGTTCAAGGAAACATAACAGGTCTAACTTAAAGGAAATTCATTTTATTTTCTGGTATGTAATGAAGTACTATAATGAAAATATGAATCCAGTTAGTTAATTTGCCAAGAATTGTTTTTGCTGGTGTATATAACTGTAGCTTTGCTGCTTATAGTACGTTCTGTAAGTAGAAACATCAACATTGTTAGCTAAATGTGGCAGATATTCTGATCTTGACCCACATATCTGGTCCTTATAGGCGCTCAGGTTAAACCAGACCCAGATATGTGGCAGAAAAACCCATCCAGTCTGAAATGATCTGGGCCTCAGTCTGGTCGGTATTTCACTTTGTTTATATTTGGTCCACATTGTGTGTTGGTATTTACTCCTCCTGCCTCATCCGTCATTTCGCCGTGGCCTTCCTGGTGGAATATATCACTACATCTACCTCCATCTCTCCATGGACTTCACCCTCCTCCACCATCCTGCCACTCTCATCCCCCTTCGCTCATATCCTCTCCTCCCAGTTGTTTCCACCTCATCTCTGTTTTGCTGGAGGCCATTTTGGTTTCTGAGGGGACTTCTCTCTGTCATCAATTTCCTGCTTGAACCGTCGGTGTGAGAAAAGCACATCGGACCCCCTCAACCTACCGGGTTGATTTACTCAACAGCGTCTTTGAGGCAGTGAAACCCTGAGCCTCCAGGTTGTTTTGGTTCATGCTGCGAACTTCTAATGGTCCGCTGGTGAGAAAGGAGTTGGGAACGTAGCTGACGTATGAACAAATTAACCATCGGAGCACAGCCTGGTGCTTCACACTTATAAACACACACAGATACTGAAATTTCAGCTTTAAAGGTGTGTATTAATTCCCTTTTTAGATGTGTTCACACCTGCAGCTTCAAATAGAAAAGAAGCAGCAGGATGTCGCTCTGGAAAAATAGGAAGCGGTAAATTAAAAGAAAACTAGTGAAGAGTAGGTTAAAGGCAGTTTTCTGCAGGAACTGACCAGAAAGTGTGTTGTAGTTTGTTTAAATTCAGTGCGAACCAAAATAGCGAACTCTGTTCTGCCTAAAACCCTCAGTTTTAGGCAGAATCCTAATTTTGAATCCTAATTTGATCACCAAGCGGACTGGAGACCGCTCCAAAAGCAGGAAGTGGACTACAGCGCAGGGCATTCTGGGTAAATGCAACCAAAACAAACAAGAGAGTCTAATGCTGGTGGGAGGAATTGGTTATGGTCTTTTACCGATGACTAAAGCGAAATCCTGCAATGCCAAAATCTGATGCCACTCCATTTTTGTTCACATTTCGTGAAGAAGGAAGTAGCGCTCACATAAATTTAATTTACTAAACATTAATTGGAATTTATTGTGGCAACAATAAAGGACAATTGTTATGGCAACAAATTTATCAGCCCAACAGCAGATTTGGGCAATAATTATTTCAATTTCCTGACAACATGTCTTGCATAAATGTCACATTTTCTTATTTTTCTCATTCATAAAGGAAACGAACTTTTAAACGGCAAAATTATGAAAGAGGATGTAGATTTTGGGTTATTGAGCATCACCGTTTTGCAGCAAACACCCAGAGCAGATTTCAGTTTTTTCTCATTGCAGTGTTTGGTCTTTTAAAGTCGTGCTGTTAATCAGCCCAGAAGCTCATTGGTCGCTTGTTTAATTGCTGTCACATAAAACGCGTTGAGATGAACTGTCCACTGCAGAACGGTGCTTAACCCATCTGTGCTTTTCAGGTGAATGGAGCAGACAAACAATATGCATTACTGTTGGAGTTGGATCAAATTACGGCTGAGCCATTATGCAGTAACTCTGCTTTGATAGAAAAAGTCATTAAATGCAATGAGTTGCAGATGTTATCAGACTGATTAGCCCTCCATTTGCTTTCCAATCACCTTTAAACTGCAATTATTATGAATCAACACACATTGTGACCTTGGTGTGTAGAGGAATTAACAGTCGGTGTCGCGTTGTTCATGACGCCTGCAGAGAAACGGTAAGAATATATTATTAAAACTATTTAAACTATTTACAATACGGCTAATAAAATTATTTAGATTACCACCTGCCTTAGTGGCTGCTACTACATGTTATTTTTTATGGTTTTCACAAGGGAGTTTTATATTTGAAATTCATGGGATTTTTCTGCAAAGGTGACAAAACACAAACACAGAAATGCTCTTTGAGAAACTAGCATCTGTTTTTATTTTGCTGGAAAATGTAACTAGAGCAGCGCAAAATAAATGCAATTAAAATCACACATGAATAAGTGTGATTTTAATTGCATTAAAAAACAGGCCGCAGCATCATCCTCCAACTACTTCCTGTTTTCCTCTTTGTCGTTTACATCAGTAGTAACATCCAGTTGTTGATAATGTGACTCATGCAAAGTGTAAAAAAGTGTTTCCATTCCAGTTTTTTTTCCAAAATAAACCAATTTAAGCACGGCCAAAAAAACAAACCCCACCTCATCCTTTTTATCAAAAACAAGTTTTGTTTTTGTTTTTTTAATTGCTATGTTTCCATTTTTTTCATTTTTTAAAATCTCTTTCTCTTTCTTACTGTTTATTCAATGACACATGCAGTTCTTATTTTTTATTTTATTTATTTTTTCTTTAATTATGTAAAGCACCTTGAAATGCCCTGCTGCTGAAATGTGCTATATAAATAAAATTTGATTTGATTGATTAAACAAATTTATTTTCGAAATGTCAAATTGCGCATTTATACGGTCAGTCGAAACATGCCTACTGAGAGCTCATGTTACCGTGGACAAAATTGTGAAAAACAGTTGTACGTTGACATGTTGGCTAATGTTAAAAGCATGGTGGGTAACCATGGCAACCAGTTTAAAGGCAGGTTGGCTTTTTCTGCAGTCAAGTTGTGTGCGCATCCGCCGTGTTTACAAATAGTCCACCCACATAAACAGTCGTGTTGCTTATCATTATAAGCTCCCTGTTAGTGGTGTGTTTTTCTATATGGTTTTCATCGTTCCGGTGTAGTTTCCCTCCGACAGCGTGAAAGGGCTGTGAACTGTTTCTGATGTGTTCTCAGTGGACCAAACATCAGCTGTTTCACTCCCACCTGAGAAAACCTTCAACACTTTCCATTCATCTTCACCATCACAGACAAAGCCCAGAACCTTCGCCGGCAGATAAACGCTCAACTCAAAGAAATACACCAGAGAACGATCCAGCTGCACCCTGAATGCACCACGGACCGTCGGTGTAAAAACTCAGAGCGCACTTTTTACCCATTTTTTTATTTTCCATCTCTTTTCGTTGTTCCTTCTCCCTGGGTGATTGCTGTGACCCAGACGACTCAGCCAGCGCAGAATACAAACAGACTGATAATGGGATCTTACTGGGGTTCTCTGGAGAGCCTCTGTGGTGAAAGGAGGAGAAAATGGAGGACAGATGTGGATGCTGATAGTATTTACAGAGGAAATAAGAAAAGGTGCAGGCATGGCATGTTTTAAAACTGTATTTTATTAGTTTTCTCATTTCATTTGGTATTCTGCTAACAGACTGCACTGAAAAAAATACAAATCCTACCAAATGTTATTGCCTAGTTTTTAGTTTTAGTCTTGGTACACTTGAAATTAGAGAAAACTAACATACAAGCAGCTTTTCAGCAAGATATGGGAGATATAGGCGCTTGTTTTAAGTCAGATTATTGATGAAAATGTATTTCTGATTATTTCACTTTTAACTTGAGAAAAATGTCTTGTTATAAATAGAATAACTCCGCTGGGGTTGCTAGGTAACGGGTTTGGACTCTGCTGGGGTTGCTAGGTAACGGGGTTGGATTCTGCTGGGGTTTCTAGTAGGGGTTGAACGACTACATATTTTTTAAGGTCGACTACATCATGATAATAGTCGAGTCGATGTCGACTAGTCGCGGTGACGTCATAGTGACGTAAGCGCAAACCGCTTCACAACTACTTGGAGGCTTTATCAGCTAAATTCACGGCTAATATTGACCCGCCTCCCGCTTTTACTCAGTCTTTTATGAGGAATTAAAGAGCAATAAACGGATCATTCTTCGTGAGCGGCGGAGAAAAGCTCGTTGCACAAAGTCGGGTCTGACTTTTATTTTTTTTTCCAAACACCGACTGATGCTGATGATCTCTGGATAGCTGCACATTTAGGAGTCAAATTATCACACTGACCACAGTGGTGCTTTTGGAACATCACAAACCAAACTTATTATGAACGGATCCCGTTTGGTTGCAGTTGAATTCAACTGCTTCCTGCTGCTCCTCCTCCCGATGCTCCGCTGATCAGCAGCGGCTCTCTGAACCGACGTGCAGACGGCGGCAGACATCGCCTCTATCAGACCCTCAGGATGAAGCTTGGACTTAGTTTCCAGATGTAGTCAAACCTTTTCTTTACAAGAGACGCTGATCAGTTGGATGGATCAAAAAGCCTGACATCATGACGCGTTGTCGCACATTACTCCGGTAGTCTTTTTAGGATTTTTTCGGCACTACTTTATTTAACAGCAATCTGACTGTAAGGGGGCGGAGAGAGTGGAGCGGGGCCTGGGCCCAGCGAATGGAGGACGGGAGTCGGACTCCTGCCTGCCGCGGGCTAAAGTCTCTGTATGCGGGGCGCCGCGCTAACCACTGCGCCGCGCAACGCCCCTATTGCGGTAGCCTGTGATGTAATTTACAGTTTCACTTTGTTAAATTATTTACATTTTTATACGATTTGAACTTTCTGTCGAACTCACCTAGTCCACCTTCTTTCATTTCCTTGGAAAAATCTGTTTTGTCACGTGATTGCGACTAGTCGACTGGCCCAGAAAAAAGTCATTGCAGAGAAAAGAATCGACTAGTCGACTAGTCGACTAATTGGTGCAACCCCTAGTTGCTAGGTAACGGGGTTGGACTCTTCTGGGGTTCCTAGGTAACGGGTTTGGACTCTGCTAGGGTTGCTAGGTAACAGGGTAGGGCTCTGCTGGGGTTGCTAGGTAATGGGGTTGGACTCTGCTGGGGTTGCTAGGTAATGGGGGTTGGACTCTGCTGGGGTTGCTAGGTAACGGCACACTGCCAGTTGAAGGTGACTCTAGAGGTTTTTGAAACGGCTCATTTTCCATGATAAAACATGAACTTATTGGCACATTTAAGAAAGGATTGACCTAAAACAAACTTTATTTTGCTGAAAAGTTACTTGTAAGTTAGTTTTGTTGTATTTGAAGCTTACTCAGATATTTGCCCTAGAAACTTTTGTGTTTTTGCACTGATAAACTTGCTTTGTGATTTAGTTTTCTAAAGTTGATTTATTTAATGTGTACATTTGTAGAACAATTATGTTTTATGAATATAGAACATCCGGAAATCTTCCTACTTAAAAACATATATATTATGTAGTTTTGGGTTTTACAAAAACTGATATTTTACCAGGATAACTTTTGCATAAACAGGAAAGTTCAAAATGAATGGATTTTCTGTTTTGTAAAGATCAAAATAGTAATCACACCAAATCAGGAACCTTCATGCTTAAATTAGCATTTTGAAATTTAAGTCATAGTATTACGAGAGTCAATAAAAGAATAATGTTGCAATATGAGGCTAAAGTTATAATTTTATGAGGATAGTCATAATATTTTGAGATTAATGTCAGGAAACCCAGTCTTACAACAATATTTTAACCAAAACGTTTTCTACAAAGAAATAAAAGCTTTGAACTGAAGGCTTTTCTTAATAATCTGTAATTTACTTTGGTGTTTATAGATTTAAGTCTATAAGCACCAAATCTCATTTCTTGATTGATCGTCTTCCTTATTGACGGTATTTATGTTGGGAAACAGTTTGAGCCAGACTGTAAAAGTGATGGACGCCATCAGCGCCGCTGCCTCTGCTCAGGATATTGACCGATGGTTGGGAGACAGCGGATGAGACTAATGAAATATTAAAAGGCAAGAGACCAGAGTCCATGTTGGGCCCTAAAACGCAGCGACATGAGCTATTGAACCCAGGCTTTTACCACCGCAAAGAGTCCCGCCATCGATCCGGGGACTCTCTGTCTGCTGCGTATTTTTACGATTAGACACTGATGGTAAAAGCTCTTCAGGAGTCAGGAGGTTTTTATTTTATTTTTTAATCTTTTTTTCCTGAGGTGAGTTTGTTGGAAGGAGGAAACTGGGAAACTGGAATATGTGAAGAGAAACCCACTTTATGGCTGACTCCAGCTTGGCATCCTGGAAACCTCATCCTCTTTATGAATAATAAAACAGGCGTTGTAAAAAAAGAAGAAGAGGAGGAAAAATCCTGGCTGACTTCACTGGCCGTCTCAGCGTTTTATGTTCATTATCTGACCTCTGCATCTCTGCCTGTTGCTTTGTACGAGCTCACCTGGATGTTAATGTGCAGCCCTCACACATCTGGATAGTTTTTATATATAAAATATATATAAAATGTGTTTCCTGTGTTCTTTTATGTGAAAACCTCAGCCAGTTTCTGCAGGTGAACTGCAAAAACACAACGTATTACCAAGTCATTTTGGTTTAAATAAGACAAAAATGAACTTAGTTACTTTTCAGCAAGAAGAAGCTTGTTTTAAGTAAAGAAATTATTAATTTTGATTAAAGTTAGTTCCATTGGCAGATTATTTCACTTATAACATAGGAAAATGTCTTATTAAAAGTAAAGTAATCTGTCAGTAGAACTAGTACTTTTTCATCAATATTAAGGAATTATTGACTTAAAACAAGCTTTTATATCTTGCTTAAAAGTTACTTGTCAGCTGTTTTAGATTTTTTTCAAGTGCATTAAGATATTTGTCTAAAATATTATATAATATTTTGTATTTTTGCAGTGATTGTTTGCATCGTCTATTGTCTATTTTTTACTTAGAACGTATCGATTAAAACTTGGTTTAAAGCCTAATTTTCTAAGCATTAATTTTCACGTTGGCCTGTGATTCAGGCTTTGACCTCTGGGGAAAACGGAGGCGGAGACAAAGGGCAATTAAAATGAATAGCGTTCACTTTGTGAGGATGACCTGACCTTTGTGAGCCAGGATGACAAATAATGGAGGATGTGTAGAAAGAGAAGAGAGGATCCTCCTCCTCCTCGTCCTTTTGTGGAGTTTTGTAGAGATTTTGCAGACAAAAGAACAGGGGGGAGAAATGTCAGTGCGAATGTCAGACGGCTCACATTAAACATTAAGGGGGGATTCGCTAAGTGGCTCAAATACCTCAGCTGGAAAGAAATCCTGTGTTTTAGCTGCTTAATGTGGCGTAATGAGCGTTTTGTAGGCAGTGACTGTGAAGAACAACGAAATCTGAGGAAACAATAAAATTTTACTGATTTTAACACCCGAGTTTTTTTACAAACCTAAATTAACATATTTTAAAATTTTTACATCCATTATTGTTTAAATTAAAAGAGGTGACGTAACACTGTGTGTGAGACAGTTGTCACTATAAAACAGGATTATTTTGGACAAAATGATGTCAGAGTTGATGTGTAGTTTTCTGTTTATTTCAAAATACGTTCATTCATGATACATATTAACTTATCTGAAGAAATTCCCAGTTTCACTTGCGGGAAACTGGGAATTAGCTCATTATTGCGAGAAAATGGGAAATTAACTCGCTATCTCAAGAAAACAATCCAGAAATTAATTCTTCTGAAGAAAACCATCGCTAAATTAGTTCATCATCTCAAGAAAACCAGAAATTAAATTATCTCGAGAAAATTGGAAGTTAACTTATTACCTGAGAAAACCAGCAGAAAAAAGCAGATGTGGGAAAAGTCCACTTTTGGCTTCCTTAGCTTTCGCTCTGGGATTTTCAAACAGGCCAGTTTATGACATCAATTTCAAATGTTTATTCTTGTATTACTTCGACTTCATTCACGTAATATTCTGACTCTGGTTTTGTAATTTTATTTAAATTTTTTGCATGGGTCTGACGTAGTGTGGAAGCTTGTACTAAATGCAACAGATGTTTATAAAACTTCAGAAAACACGTTGGTTCTACTGAACTTCTCATTGTGAAATTAATTGCACCCTGCTTTCTGCTGATAATGGATACGCTTTTATTTCTGCCTTTCTGTGCGTGTCGTTTTTCTTCACCCTGCAGTGACGCGGTGACGGCCACGTCGCTGTAATTGCTGCTTTTCATCTCTGACAGTTTTTATCTCCAGCCGTGCTCTCAGTGGGGACGAGTCGTCTGTGTTTTTATGTCCATCTCTTTGTCATGATGGGCTGTTAGAGTTCAGACCCCGGGGTTTTGTTTTTGTTTTTTACCCCTGAACCTGCTCTGCTCTCTGGTTGGTTGGGGTATAACAGCAGCCTGAGGCGTGGCACTTCGTACCTTTAATAATTTGAAAGTGACGCTCTCATTGCATGTTGCATCTTCTTCATTATTTCTATTTTGTGACAGTAGCGTTGCTGAAACTCTCACCACCTTATTGCAGCTGAGCAGGGAAGGTGAGCACAGTGAGGATAATTGCAGGTGTTTTAACTTGCTTTGCCTGCAGACACACAGATGGATGCTTGTTCTCTCACCTTGTTAGGCAGCAGAAACATGCAAGAAAGCAACACATTTTTATTTAAAACTGTCTGAAATATGGAGTTTGATTCCCTTATTGTTCACTATGTAGATTCATGTATTTAGGACATTTGCTTTAGGAAAGGGCTGCCCAATATATCACAAAATAAGCTTTTTAAATGTTCATATAATTTAAAGGTGAATTATATAATCATTTTATTTGATAGATAATTCTAACATTATATTGAATATGAAGCCTTTGTACACATTTACATCATTTCCAACAGATTTCTTGCCTTTACGGCAGAAGATGGAAGTGATAAAATGTCTGAAGCATCTGATTTATGATATTATACTGATAAGTCTCTGTTGGGAAAGTTTCTAAAGAATGACTTGTTGCTAAGTCCAAAAAATTGGTCTGATAGGGTGACTGATACGGCTTAAAAATAAAATAATTTTTTTATACCAGATGCAATTTTTATCAAGATTTTTCTTGCTTTGTTTTCTATAAAGAAATTACAAACGTCAGAAAATATTTATTTTAAGTTATTTTAATGATCTCTTCTGATAGTTGGATGACAGAATATTAGGGCCAGGAAACAAGATTATAGTCTTAATATTAGCAGAATGAAGATAAAATTTTACTATAAAAAAAAAAAATTACAAGAAAAAAGTCATTTTAATGAGGAATAAAGTTGCTGAGATGTAATATCTTCTCAGTTTGAGTGGTTTGATGCTGATGTGTTAGCAGATAAGAGAGCTCCAGCATGTTTGGTCAGCTGGTTTTACCATTGTACAGTGGCTGCTGGAAAAGACAACAGTTTGGTTGCTGACTTACCATCCACTGGTTGTTCAGGAGGCTCCACATCTGCTTTTCAAATATGTACGGTCGTATAATTGCGCATCTGTTAGCAGACATTTTCATGTGCGAGTGTAAACATTGGGCTGGACGCATCTTATTTGGATTTTAAGTGACATTTCTTTTATTCATCATAAAACAGATGAATCTCATTATCTAAGAATGATTTTGTGCAAAAAATTTAATGAACATGTTTTGTATAGACCATAAATCTATCCTAACCCATTCAAAGAAGCATAATATGTCACCTTTAAAGAGAATTTGCAGTTGGCTGAAATCTATATCTGCAGGTTTAACCTTCATAACTCAAATAATCCATATATACAGTAACTATGAATTCAAATTTCTTTCAAATCAGAGCTACATTGAATTAGTTTTACTTAATAAACAATAAAGACAATCCTTTCCATCGTCTACAGCTGCTCGTTTTTTGTTTTGGCTCGTTTCCTGCCCCTCCACCATGCAGGGACGGTTTGTTCTCCAACCCATACTGGTTCACCGACAGAGAGAGCCGATCTGGGTTCATCTCCCCATCATCCATGCCTCTGGCCTGACTGGTGCCGCCCCACTGGGAGATGCTCACCTGTCACCAGTAATGAGAGCCCCCCTGCTGAAGAAGGGGTGAGGGGCTGGGGAGAGTGTTTGGATGCAACAAGATGACAGCGCTTTCTGCATGATTGATTGTAGATGAAGAAAGCCAGAACGCCGGGGTTTCTGTTGGGAATAGTGCATCCTCTTGGCTCCTGCAAAGGCTTGTAAACCATCCGACAAACGTGACATATTATGTTTAAGATCTACCGTTAGTGTTCGAACTTTTTATAAAAGCTGGTGCAGGCAAAAACATGTAGACATAAATATAGAGTAAGTGATTTTTAAGCGATGGGAAAAAAGGGATAAACTGGATAATAAATCAGTAATATATATTGTGATAGAGACGTGATCAATATCAATAGATATGACTGATAAAATATTCAATAATCAATTAATAGAATATTAACCGCACAGCATTCTAAAAATATTTCTGTTTAGTCTTCCTGCTATGAGTGTAACTTAGTGATGCTAGAATCAGAGGTGAACCTAGATTGCTTTGTGAGGACAGGAAGATTTACTGTTTTAAAACAGATATAATCAATACAGAGTTCACATTTTAAACTGGTTTTGGCATATTGTTTTAAGAGTTACCTTAGATAACCACACAACATTACAAAATCAGCCGTCTGTCATTTTCCAAGGTGAGAGCTCAATAGGAAAAGAAAATTGGTATGATACATTTAGTCTTTCTGTTTTCTGATTAAAAACTTGAGGTTCTTTCACACAGGATAGTTCAGTAAACTTGGTTCAATTGGACATCAAAATTGCAACATTTGTTACATTTTTAACTGCTGCAGTTTCCTTTCTCGCTGCACTGTCGAACAAACCAAAATAATTTAAAAACCTGTCCCCCTCCTCGCCTGTGGGGGCGCTGCACCAAGAAACAACACGAAAACCCTTAAAGAAGACATAAGTCTGACTTTCTGCTTCACAAAATATAAACAAAATGAAGAGGCTAGTGCTAAGCTAGCGTGCTTGTTTTGGTTTTGTTTACCCAGAATGCCCTGCGCTGTAGTTCGTTTCCTGAATTTGGTCCGCTTGGCGTTCTTAAATGCATTTGAACCAGAGTTCCCTTTAACTGAACCGAGACGGAGGTTTGTAGGCAGAGGTCTCTTTTTGTTCCGCATCAGAGATCGATTTCACATTCACACGTTTGTAATGAAAACACAGCTGCTGTTTGATGATCAGGAAATGCCAATGAAATAAGAGTAAACACAGGAAACATTATCAGGTTTAAGAAAAAGAATAACCTTTGTAAATTTTAAGATATAGGGGAAGAAAGAGACAATAACTAGTTATATTTACCCAAACAAGAATCCTTGCCCGTTTGTTGAACATCTCCTTTGCATTGGAATAGACTACTTTGCTGTTAACAGGGAGAAACGTGAAAACAAAGCGCATGCAGAAAGCTGCAGCTGTTGTTTCTAAGCAGATCTTATGTTTCTGTGTTTAGCTGTGATTCTGCTGCAAATCAGAGGCTGCAGATGACCTCCGGCCCACAGAGGAGCCCGGAGGTCACAGAGCGTCTTGGATTAGTTCTTATTCAGTCATTTTGCTTTCAGGAACATTTTCCTGAAAGCAAATGTTCCTGAGATTTCCATGGAGATTTGCTTAAGAATCTATTTTTTATTTTTAGCAACATATATTTGCATAAATTTTGCCCTGCTGTCAACATGTTCATTTCAACGCTGATGGGTGGAAAAATTGAGCTGCATCTGCAGAGAAAGGCATACACTGCAAAAACAATAAAACTTGCCAAGTATTTTTCTCTAGTTTTTACTCCAAATATCTTAATGCACTTGACATAAAGCAAAACTTACAAGTAACGTTTCATCAAGCTATAGAAGTTTGTTTTAAGTCAACAATCCCTTCAAATTTATATAAAAAAGTACTAGTTACACTGACAGATTATTTCATTTATAACATGAAATAATCTACCAGTGAGACTCGTATTTTTTCCCCACCAATGTTAAGGAAATATTGACTTAAAACCAGCTCTACTTGTAAGTTAGTTTTGTTTTATTGCAAGTGCACTAAGGTTTTTGCACTACAAACTAGACCAAAATCTTTTTAGTAAGATTTTGTGTTTTTGCAGTGTGTTTGTCTTTCACCAGCAGAAAGAATAACAGTGGAGCCGTTTCCCCGTTTTCCCAGCTTTGCAGGTAGTAACTCCACCCTGAGAGCTTGTCACCTCCACAGCAAGACATCTTGGTTTTTACCCTGAGTGTCTGGTGTGTGTGTGTGTGTGTGTGTCTTCTAACTGAATGGAAAGCTGTACAGTTTGAGGGCCACCAACATAGCGCGTACATACCATTAGCTCCAATCAGGCGGCAGTCGAGGCTGCTTTTAATTACCTGTTTGATGAAACGGCGTGGAAAGTGTGAAAACGGCGATTCTCAGGGTTTCTGTGGCGGTATGGAAACGCTGAGTGGCAGATGGAGGAGATGTGAGGAGATGAAGAAGGCTTAGCTCGTATATTGCTCTGACTGTGTCATGGAAACTTATTCATAATAACTGTTCAACTTTTCCACTTTTTTGTCACGTCACAACCAAAACCTGGACTGTACTTTATGGGGATTTTGATGGAAAAATAACATTTGCATTTTGCAACGACTCCTAAACATATTATAAATAGTTAAAACTAGCAAAAAATAAAAACTGAAACATTTTTGTTAACTGAAATAAATGGTAATTAATGGGTAAATACTATATAACTACCTGCAACCATTACATGCTTTTTTGAAACTAAAACAATTATAGATATTATTATAGATTTATATTTATATTATTTATATTTTATAGCACCTTAGAACCTTAATAAAATATATTTTTTTTTATCCAAGCACGCTTCGAGTGAAGTTTCTGTTTATTAAACAGAAAGAATCCAGATGATTTTTTTAGTTTTTTACACAAAATCATTTTTAGATAATAATTTAGTCTGCTCAGATCTTAGTTTGAGTTCCTCTCATAATAAACTGTTTTAGAGCGTTTTGTCACTTTAAATCCAAATAAGTTGCTGCTGGCCACGGCCTCCAACTTAATATTTACATAACATTGGCAACCAACAGATGAATAATTATACAACCATACATCTTTGAAAAGCATTAGTAGAGATTCCTGCACAACCAACAAGAGTGAAGCAAGTGGTTTCTGGATGGTAAGTCAACAACAAAACATTTGTGTTTCCAGCAGCCATTGTACTATGCTTACGGTGATAAAACTAGGTGACCAAACGTGCTGGAGCTCAGCTGGGGTTGCTAGGTAACGGGCGGAACTCGGCTAGGGTTGCTAGGTAACGGGCTGGTCTTCACTGGGATTACTAGGTGAAAGGTCAGTGCCTGCTGATTTGGGTCGTTGCATTCGGAAAGTTTTTGAAAAAGCTAATTTTCCAGATGCCAAAAAACATTAACATCTTCCCAGAAAACGACTGGGACATTTTTAAAAGCAGTAGAAACTCAAATGCAAGTACAATAATGTGAATTTTGCATAACACGTCCCCTATATTGCCAGCTCACACATTCTCACACATGCGGCCCAGATGCTTGAAGCTCCTGAGTACGACCCTCCACAACTCGAGACAGGTTGTTTTCATACCTGGAGCGGCGCTACAAAGGCTCCCTCCTGCTGCTGCAGATCACCAGCAGACACTGCGAGTTTACAGCTCCAATTTACAACCTGACAGGCTTCTCCAAGCCTCACCGGCTGAACTCCACGGTGGTCATAAATCCTCAGGATGCCTTTAAAGTAAGTCGCTCAGCATTACAGGTACCTTTGCTAAATATCCTGAGAGTTGTTCCCTATTGTCTGGTTTCAACCACCTGAGGTGTAACACACAGAGCTGGGCGATAAATCGATTTTATTGTATTAAACGAGTTTTTGGTTTTTGATCATTTAATTTTTGGAAAATCAAGATATTTTTTTCCACCTGTACAATCTTTGGGTTACCATAGGTATTAATTTTCATAGTGATGTCATGCACCCAGGGCGGCCATCTTGTTTTGAAAAATTGTATTGTTACATTGTAGATTTTCACTTGCTGCTACATGGGAAAATATATTGTTATAAGTGAAATAATCTGTCAGTGGAACTAGAACTTTTTTTTTAATTATCAATATTAAGAAATTATTGACTTAAACTAGCTCCTATATCGTGCTGAAAAGTTACCTGAAAGTATGTTTTGTCTCATTTCAGGTGTACTAAGATATTTACACTCGAAACTAGACCATAAATACGTGGTAAGTTTTTTTGTTTGCAGTATAAAATTGGAATGAAAGGTGAGAGCTGGTGCATAATTTCTCACATCAATTGTATTATTGAATTATTATTCCTGTTACCTTGAGGTGAAATTATCATTTAACAGTGTAAGTAGCTCACATACAGTGTGCAGAATGGATGCTGTACTTGAGGAAAGCTTTGTGGCTGACATTTTTCTTTTTAATCAGAGTAACTTGATGAACTGACCTTTTTCCAGCCCACACACAGAGCTGCACTGTTATCAGCTCTTTAACATACAGTGGGATGAATGTGGTAAATGAGCTATTGTGCGTTTTCCCCGGTCTGGTATTGAGCTGTGTGAGCTTTTGAAGTGAATACATTGTGATCCCCAGCTATTCACACTTTCCCCATCTGTGTATGCATAAATGTATGCATGCATGTTGTGGGATTGTGACACAGCTGAGCGCAGCAGCTGGTGTTAATATCCTGCGGTGCGTGTTTGGCTGCTGGCGCGCCGACCGGCCAATGATGGCACGGCAACATCAGTCTGGATTAAAGGATCAGGGCTGGTGTCAGACAAACATTGGATTAGTGCTGTAATCTCACCGTCGTTGGCCCAGACCTGAAACTGACACCAAGACGTGTCGTCGTCTTGCTTTCACACCTGCTGGTGTTAACGATCTGGGCGGTGTTCACACCTCCCAAACCAGTTCTAATGAGACTGGTTTGGGAGTTTGTGGCCAATATTTTGCGCATGAATGCCAATCATGGAGCCTCAGGGGTGAAACCAGCAGGAGGAGTTCTGCTGGGTGTAATATGATGTGTTCATACATTTTGGGTGGCAGGTTTATGGTTCATCCTGACATGGGGAGGAGACCATGTGACTGCTAAACAGGGTCCTGGGATCTGACTGCTCTCATAAATTACTCTCAAATTAGATTTATGTATTTTTTTGGCTTTTTTTGATTGTATTTCCTTGAACAAGTTAGGATATGTCTATGGTCTATAGGAAACGTGAACATCACATCTTTTTGTTGGACAAAATCATTAATGGATAATGAGATTTCAGATGTTTTAGAATGTCTTGTCACTTCAAATCCAAATAAACTGTAAATAAGATGAACTCAATGTTTACACACACACATGAAAATGACTGCAAACAGATGTGCAATTCAGCAACACTACATCTTTGAAAAGCAGAAGTGGAGCCTCCTTCACGACCTGCAAAAATGCAGTAAGTGGTTTGTACGATGATGTCATAAGCAAATAGGAAAAAAGGAGTAAATTTCCACCAAAAAACACAGATTTATCTCTTGAAAAAACTTGGAAATTTTTTAGCTTCAAAAGTCAAAAATTGGTGAGAAAAAACTCCAAAATTTTTAGATTAATTTCACATATTTTCTAGAAAAATACTGACATTTTCTGAGCTTGTGAAATTGAAAATCTTTGACTTTTGAAACTACGAAAAACTAATTTCTAATAAATCTTAGACTTTTCAAGCTAAAAATTTTTTCCAAGAAAATTTCTATTTTACTTTTTCCTTTAATCTCATTGTGCATGAATATTGTCAAATTCATTCATTCAGATTTTTTGGCGGACATTTACATATTTCGTTTTCTCTTGTGAAAGTGGCCCTAATGTACTGTTGTACTTTTCGAACCTCTGCAGACATTTTAATCAAATTTCTATCTGAATATGCACAGGAAGCATCACCTTTAGCTAAGACGATTTCACGTTCCTTGGGTTGTTCCTGAGGTTAATTTGGTTGAGATTTCTCTTGTCTGCAGGAATAAAAACTTGGCCATGTCTCTAATTTAACATTTGAGTTGTTTATATTTTAGATGAAACAAAAACCTAGATGCTGTTTATGTTATTTTGGACATGTTTAAATTCTCAGTGTCTCCTACAGTGCTGATAATTCTGACAGTAATTGAAATTTGATGCTAATAAAATAAACTGCTGGTTTTTTGAGTCGCCTGCTTTGGGGTTTCTGTTCTGCTGTGACATTTTCTTCACTTTGCTCCTTTCATTTCTCTGCGTTTAGCGTTGCAGCAGCAGGAGAGGAGCTTCGGGGGCTGAACATAAAGAAATTTAACTTCAAAGCGCCTCTTCTCCTCCTGATTCAGCTTTTCTTTCACTACAGAACAAACATGTTGGTGAGAAAAGTGACAACCCCCTGCCAGAGAAAAGAAGACACTATGTCCAATTAATTTTATGCTTTTCAAAAATCATTGTAGCATGTTTAAGCTGTTAAATTAACACAAAATTCATGTTTATACACCAACGAGTATTAAAAATAAATCCCTCCTCAGTCAGTCTGGAGGTTGGGTTTTTTTGGTTTTGAAACTTTAAAGAATATATTTACCTAAGGGAAGGTCTTGATTTTCAACTCAGATTTTTTTAATTTTATTTCATGCTGAAATCTGTTTTTGTTTCTCTTCATATTATTATTATTTTTATCTGGTTGTTCATGGTACAAATTAAACCTCACCACCGTCAGACTTGTGTGTTTACGATTTACAACCCGAAAGTACAATGGAGAATTAGAGCTATGAAAAAATTCAAAAAATAAAAAACTTTCAAGAATTAAGTAATAAATTTACGAGAATAAACTCGTATCACAACAACACAGTCGAAATAATATGAGGGCAAACTTGTAGTAATTCAAGAATAAAGTCATATTCTCTAACTTGAATAAAGTCTCATGAGAATAAAGTCCAAATAGTACATAAATAAAGTCAAATTGTGACTTTATCCTCATAAATCTGACTTTAATGTGTCAGAATGTGACAAAATAGAAGAACTTTAAACTCAGAATTCTTTTATTATGACAGATTAAAGTCAGGATTCTGAGATTATACTCAGAATCCTGACTTTAATCAATTCTGACTTTTTTTTTTAGAATTCTAATAAAAAGTGAGAATTATGAGATTAAAGTCCAAATTATTTTTTAAAAAATATATTTCCATTGGCATCAATCCTCATGAATCAATACATTTGATTTCTTCCTGTTTTGAGTCATGTAGTTTGTGTAATTGAAGGTTCTCATCACATTTGCAGAAAGCCAGAGAATGAAGCTCGGAGGTTTGGTGTTAGCATTCCGCTAACGACCATCGTTAAGCTTCAGAGGTCTAATTGAGGAACAAAGATAATCTTTCACTTGATGAGCTCCATTCTATCCAGAAGTGTGTTTGCGAAGACGTTAACTCCTCCTAACGGCGTATTGGAAGCAAACGCTGCAGTTTGAGTAATTTAGCTGTCCTGACGTCCGTCACCACAACAACGGTGTGACACTGACAGAAGGGTTTTCATGTGCAGCTCAGGGATGCTAGCTGGCAGATGTCTCTGTTTTGGCAGAAGTTGCGTTTGATTGCTTGGCACCTCGGGGTTCAGCGGCTGGATTTATAGCGGCGTTTCTGGCAGGCGTTGGTGATTGGCCCAGACTCCTCTCGGTAATTTGGTGAAGCCTATACGAGGATACTCATGTGACAGCGGTGAACAGCAGCCCGCAGCATAACTGACATGCTGCGGATAGTGATGCTGCCAGGACACTTGGAGACGGCTGATAAAGAGGCTAATGTGCTGTGCAACTGTCAAAGATCTGGTTTAGCTGACTCTTTAACTGTACATCATGTAGTTGTAACTTAAATAAGCTTTTTATTTTTTGTCATTGGTGGAAGGGTTTATTAGTTCTTCAGATCAATTCTGACCCATAATCTTTGCCATTTAATGAACAATTAGCACAATTAAATGCTTTAGATCATCATGAAAATTTTAATTTTAGATAAAGACGGAGTGAATACATAAAACTGTTTTTAAACTTATCAAGGCCAGTCCTTGAGGCTCAAAATGTAAAATTTTATTATAAAAAATTTACATTTTCAGCATTTTTGTACTTCCATTTGGGATTCTACTGCTTCTAAAAACAGCCCAAGCTTTTAAAAGACCCCACAAGGTTAGTTTTTGTCAATAAGTTTATGTGTTTTAGTGTCTGGAAAGCGAGCCATTTCAAAAACCTCTGGAATGTAACATCACAAATCAATGACTGCTGTACAATGGCTGCTGGAAAAGACAAGGATTTTGTTGTGGACTTAACATCCAAAAGCTACCTGTTGCATTCTTCTTGGTTGTGCAGGAGGCTCTACTTCTGCTTTTCAAAGATGTACGGTTGTATGGTTGCCCATCTTTTTGCTGCCAGTTTCTTGTGCAAGTGTGGCTAGCAGCAACTTATTTGGATTTACAGTGACAAGATGCCCTAAAACAGACTAAAATATCATTATCTGAGAATGATTTTGTGCAGAAACACGTAATGAACATGTTTTGTACGTTTACTACAAAACATGTTTGCTATATTTCATGTTCAAGGAAGTATAGTAGATCGCCTATAAAGAAAAATGACTGTGTTTTTTGTTATGTAATAAAATAATGTAATGAAAACATATACCCAATTGGAAATTTTGCCAAAAATTTTAATTTAAAGTGAAAACGGCCTAAAACAGCTCATATTGAAAAGAGCTCAAACTAGATAGAGAATCTCATCTAAGAGTGATTTTGTGCAAAAACAATGTAATGAAAATGTTTTGTATAGACCATAGACATATCCTAACCTGTTCAAGGAAGCATGTTAGGTAAATTTAACAAAAATATTGTTAAAGATGGAAGTTTGTTGGATGAAAGGCTGGAAATTATAGATAAATATGTTGAGCTGTATCTAAAATCAAGTGAGGAAACCACACTCTTCATTCCAGCTTGGTTTTCTCATCCATTTTAACACCAAAACAGATTTATTATGCATATTCACCAGTGCTACCATCAGGTTTCTGCAGCTGCACATTTAACCAGTGTCGGCAAGGTTATGAAAAGTCATCCTTGTTCGAGTCGTAAATCAGTAATTCTGCAGAGCGGCTCTGTGGAAACGCTTCTTTCACTCAGCATTCAACACACAAGCAGACTAAGGCTGCTGTAAAATAGGAGCGAAAGCTACAAATCCCAGGGCTAAAACCTCTCATCAGTTGTTGGGGTCAGAGGTCGGAGTCATGCTTTGACTTTAGAGAAGATGGGAGAATGAAGGAGGTTAGCCTACAGTGACAAAAAGGAATGAATTGTCGCTAATGAGCACTCAGTATTTACTCCTGTCTCTGAAACTGAAGAAATACATATTTTTTCCCCTCAAGGTTATTTTCACTTAAAGTTTTTATTTAGAGTAATACAATTGTTTGACAAATTGTTGTTTATTTACAATCTGCAACAAATTGGGTTTGAGGTTGAACATTTTGAAAGAGTATCCACTTTTTACAAAGTGTTTGTGGCAGCACTGCTGTAGAGGAATCGCCACTTCTTTTTTTTATGCAGATGTAGTGTATACATTGCAGCACAGCTAGTCATTACAGGAATGTAGAAAAGAATCTGTTCTAATCTCTGAGATTATTTCTAAAAGTTGTAGTAGGACTGTTTGAGATCTTTTAGTTTTAAGTCTGAAAAACAGAAGAAAAAAAACCATCTCAATTATAGATCTACAAAAAAGGAACTTTTAATCCAGATAAAACAAAAGTAATGAGCGCTGAATTTTGACAGTTGACTGCACTGGTTTTGGTATGGGTCATAAAAATAAATGTGAAACATTTTTCTGTACTTTCATCTAACTTGCAGAAGTTTTCTGCTTTTATCTGCAACCCAACCTGTAGAGGAGTTCTTGCTCTGTTGTGGCTTATCTAAAATTTCATTTTAACCTTGAAATTAGCAGCATCTAGTGGTGAAACTTGAGATTGCAAGCAAATGCATTCTCATTTTCCACCTTTAAAGATTATAGATGAAAGAAAAAGATCAATATTCTTCAGAAGATCTGAAGAATATCTTTTTGTGTGTAAACAGGTGATTGATCCAGAGTTGGTGTTCTGGGTGACCAATCACTTTTTGACACAGTCCTGGTTCTGATTGGTTTTAAGAAAATTGGCAGCTGCCCAGGGTGACTTCTCCTCTGGAGCAGCATTAGCTGCCACACAGGTTAAGTTAAATCAGAAGCCTATTTCTTTCTTGAACAGTAATTATTTAACAAAGCGTAGAATGTTTTTATAACAGCTGTGGAATTTTATTTGTGTTTCCTGAAGTGTAACAGAGTGAATGATAAATTTTTAGATGTTTCTTTGACAGTTGTGCTGTGAAATTTGTGACTTGATCAGTTTTGTAATTGAGTATCGGTGCAATTTGTTTATTTTTAACTGCATTGCAGACAGCATATTTGTGCCTTGTTTTGTGTGTTTGTAGTATCATTCTAGTTTCTTTTGCATTTTCTTTACAGTAAAATTTTAATAGAAGCATTTCTACGTGATCATGTAAATGATGCAGCATGTTGGTCCAGGGCCCCACACAGGCTAGGACCGCTCTGAACGTTAAAAATAAAGACAACAAAGTTGTGGAAAAAGCTTATGGGTTATTTTTTAATAGTTTGTGCATGTCGCTAATCGCTGATATTTATGGTCTTTGCTTCATAATCACTTTTAGTGGAGGAAAAAATCGTGACATTTAGGATTCTGCCTGGTCTTTTACAAACTGCTGAGGAGATTTTTTCTGTCTTCACCTTTAGAACAAGTGTGAAGAGATCAAGCCTTTAAAAAAAGGATTGATTGTTTTTGTTGCATCTACAGGATCCAGTTTATTCTTGGCACTGGATAAACGTCCCGACTCTTTAAGTCGGCAGAGTTTTACTTCAGCACTTTTGTGTTACTTTTTTGTAGTAGTCAACAAAGTAGTCCTGATCTGTGCTGCATTATCTCTGTAATTAATTGTCACAAAACAAACGTCTCGTCAGACATATTTGCAGATTTAACATACAGTTGTGGTCAAAAGTGTACATACACTTGTAAAAAATCATAATGTTATGG
>NW_015114763.1:54598-58377 GCF_001443285.1 Poecilia latipinna | reverse complement strand
TATGCAGAAAATGTTTGAGCTGCTATTTGTAGGAAACAGTTGATGGCATTAGCCTGCAGAATCAAAATAATGACCGGTCTCTCAGCCTGGGGAGAGTCTAGTTAGCGAGTGGCATTTATTATGTGGAGGTGACAGCTTGAAGCTGGAGACGAGATCGGCAGGGATTTCCTCATTTAACAACCCCAGACTGAGATGAAGTGTATGGGGAGATATGAGGAATGTTTTCTGCCAAACCAACCAAATCACAGCTCTGCCACAAATGGTTCATATTTCAGCAAACAGAGGAGATTTTCCACCTTCATTTCTCTTTTAACATGTTTTAGATAATGTAAACTCAGTAAAATGACATACAGATGAGTAATACTGTGGATATTGCAAGGGAGAAATTAAATATGAGTTTATGCATGGATTTATGGAGCCTTGCTTTGCAAATGGTGTTTTATTTGAAATATAGCATTGTTTTAATTAGTTTACCACATGCTATAGTGATAGATGAGTATTACTACTAAATATTATTTAGATGCTCAAAACAGCACTATTTATTTTGAGCTTATTTCAAATTGAGCTGTTTTAGGACCTCTGTCACTTTAAATCTAAATAAGCTGTTGCTGGTTACACCCCCAAAACTCTACTGTGCAATCATACAACCGTGCATCTTTGAAAAGCAGAAGTAGAGCCTCCTGCACAACCAGTAAGAATGTAGCAAGTGGTTTCTGAATGACAGGTCAACAACAAAGCTTTTTCCAGCAGCCATTGCACAGCAATAAAACCAGCTACCCAAACATTTTAGATCTCAGCTTATGTTGCTAGGTAACAGGCTGGGTATCGCTGGGGTTGCTAGGTAACGGTGCAGTGCCTGCTGATTTGTGACGTTACATTTGAGAGGTTTTAGAAATGGGTTATTTTCCAGACACCAAAAAACATTAACTTATTGCAAAAACTCAGTGTTTTTAAAGCACTTTGGTTGTTTTTAGAAGCAAGAAAAACCCAAATTAAAGTAGAAAAACTTGCAAAATGTGAATTTCTCATAACAGTTCACCCTTAAATGCAGCAGTGCAACCAAGAAAAACACTTTTACTTTCCATATGTGGGATCAAATTGGTTGCAGTTTGGAAATCATTGTGGATCATTACCACAAATACAACACGGGTTTGTTATTCTCTGAGTTGGGTCTAAGTAGCTTGTAAGGTAAACACTAGTTTCTTTCTGTCATGTATAGTTTGTTTTTCTTCCTGGAGCAGCACTTAAGGATGTCTTTCCACATTTACTTTCACTCACTGAACTCTCTCTGTTTAGCTTTTTCAGTCCAGCCAGTGCTTGTTGTTTTTGCAGAGCCGTAACTCCCACCCAGTTGGGGTGGCTGCTGCTCCAGTTGCCAGAGAGATGGTTGCCCGAGTAACACATTTGACAGCTTTTATTAGTTTTTCTTGTCTACACTGGTGATCTGTGAGGAGGCAGGTCGCACACCAGAGTCCTTGAGTCGATGCCTGGTCTGAGATGAGTGAAAGCATCTCAGCATCCTGGGTAATTAGCACTCAGTAAAAGAAGTCAGGCTGGTCACATGTTCAGAAGGGAGCTGATAAACTGAGGGAATTGACTTCTTGGATCTGTGAAGGAGCCAACTGTAAAGCATTTAGCGGCCATGTCGTGGTGCTTTGTGGCTTTCCGCCCCCCTCCCTGGGCTAATGAAGGATCCCCTGAGATTTATGTGTCCAAGGTCATTTTTCTATCCACCCAGAGGCCAGTGAAGCAACCGTTCTACTACTCCTTTTCATCCGGCGGACTGTTTTATGATAGCGCCTAACCGGCGTATAAATCACAGCAGTGGTCATTAAACTAAAGGGGCGACTGCGGTAAGACGAGTCATTTTTCATATTTAGGATCGCTGCATGAGGGCAGCCTTAGTTTGGTTGCTAACTTATATATCTGCATATATTTCAGGATGTTGTGTAAACATAACTGTTTCAATAATGCACCATGTTGGACAATAAATCAATAACATGTAATGTAATAAATCCGTGATCAATATTGATCGGTAATACATCTGATAGAATATTCACTGAACTCTGATGCAAAACCACTTGACCTCTCATAGCTAGCTAAGCAAGGCTAACTCACTCACTCACTCACTCACTCACTCACTCACTCACTCACTCACTCACTCACTCACTCACTCACTCACTCACTCACTCACTCTCTGGTTACCTAGCAACAACCTGTTGAGTAACCTGTGCAGCAGCAGTTTAAGGTTTTGCCACTGTGCCTCATAACTGCTTAAAAAACAACATGGAGTGAAAACTGGATAAAAGAGGAATGGAAACACGTCAGTCTTAAAGAAACTCATTTTTTTATAAGTTTTGACGCTAGGATGGATTTTTGGCTGTGTAGAAAAATGGTTCATTTCGCGAAATTGCAATGGAAACTCTTTTTTCGCATCACACGAGTCACATGATCAACACCTGGATGTTGCTGCTGATGCAAACCACAAAGGAGATGACAGGAAGTAGATGGAGGATTATGGCATAGCATGTTTTTTAACGACTTAACGCATTAAGAAACTCGTCTTTTTAATTTTTTTTCGTATTCAATGAAAACACCGTAATTGCTAAATTTTTACGTTTTTTTTTGACAGTTGAGGAATGTTAACAAATGTCTCCCACATTTCTAACAGAACAAGTGTAGCAATTGTTTGGTCCATGTTGGAGTCCGTTTACTCTCCACCATAGCTGGAAGTCACTTCAGTTGAGATTATTAGACTATTATGTGGTGGTAAGCAGTTTACTCAGCTCTCACTGATACTGATTATTCCATTCTTTCACATGGTTTTATGAATCACCCCCTCTTACTTCAGGGTTTATTACCATCAGACGTCGCCACTCCCACCTTCCTTTCTGTCTCACAGCAGAGCACAGAAGGACAGGGGACCATACTGGCTGTAATCTCACAGCTCTAATTCAATTAGTCTGCGATTCAGAGAGAATCACGCAGTGCGTACATGAAGAATTGGGGAGGCAGGGAAAAAAAGCACTGAATCCTTCTTCCTTTGTCAAACATCATCCAATCTTGGGGTATATCCATATCCATTATTCCCACCCCCTACTGTAAATGTGCAATTTATTTCCCACCAGTAATCTTGCGACGGATATAAATGATTCGGTCTAAGCTTCTTTAGAGCAAATTTGTACGTTATCAGTCAGACAGTGCTGCAAATGAAATCAATTAGTTCCTAATGGTGTCTCCAGTGAGCTCTTTTGTCCCGACGCACAAATGCTATATTACAGGGCATGCACTTTATGCACCAGAGTCCTCATTAGGCTGTAAAGACCTCATTAGGACGTATGCTAGGTGTTCAGGTGTCTGCTGACGTTGATTGTTAGAATAAAACAGAAAGATATGACAGTGCAGGGATGTGAGCTCTTAATTATCGGATATCAACATTAAATTAAACCAAGCGTGCATTTAATTATTGGAAGTGTAAAGCGCTTCAGATTAGCTGCTGGTCTTTTGTATGTCTGTTTGTTTTGGTTGAGCTGCTGGGAGTAAATTGAACTTTCATCATGAAGTTCCCTGATGTTTTTCTGCCAGAAAGAACTGCTAACTTATAATGTGTGGGTATGATACGTAAAAAAATAAGCTGTGACAGATATGAAGGTGTGATCACAGTTTTATTGATATTTTGGTGGAATTAAAACAAGGTTGAAGGAAATTAAAAAAGGAAAACTGTAATTGGGGTGTTGTACCGAGGTGCACCACAAGGTGGCATTGAACCGATTGGAGAA
>NW_015114763.1:49478-50440 GCF_001443285.1 Poecilia latipinna | reverse complement strand
ATTCGGTGAGTAGAAAATACAGACATTTTACTCAACTAAGTGTTGAAATACACTTTTACTCAAGTAAAAGTCAAAATTACAGCGTAGCAAAAATACTCCTAAAAGTACATACAAAAATACTAAAGTGAATGTAATTGAGTAAACTTAGCTAGTTACTACCCAGCTCTGGTTATAACCAGAAATAATTATATTATTTCACTCATAACATGTTATAAGTGAAGTAATCTACTAGTGGAGTAGTACTTTGTCGACACTATTAATCAGTTATTAACTTTGAACAAGCTCCTTTGTCTTGCTGAAAAGTTACTTGTAAAATGGTCATTTGTTTAACTTGTCAGGTAGATTTTTTTCCTTTATCTTTTATGCTCCAGGTTTCTATCTCTGATAATATGATTGTTAATTATCAACCCTTTTCACGTGATCTTCAACAGGAAACAGTAGTGAGCAATATAGGTTGAAGGGTCAAAGTTCACAGCAGCAGCGGCGGCTGGTAATTGGTCAACTGAGTTTTGAATATAAACACTGAGGTCTGATTAGTCCAGAAACGCGCCTCAGGACTCGGTTTCTAACTTTTCCGGCAGTGGGAGTGAAAAAGTTTGGTAAGCAGAAGTTTGTTCTTATTTTCTACTAGTCTAATTTGCTTTTCTTTTTGTTTTTGTCAAATTAATGACTTTGCTGCTGTTTCTGAAGCCGTAATTTGAGTGAAAAAGGATTTGTTTCACTTTACGGATATGTAACTGGCAGGCTCTGTGGATTTAAGGGATTTAGGAAAACTGGCCACATTTATAGGATGAAAAGAAACAGTTAAATTGTGGAATGTTTTGGATTTATGAAAAATGATTGTTTTCTATGCATTTATAATTTTAAGATGTAAAACAAACCATCCAGCTCTACTGTGGTTCTTTGGCTCCCACCCAAAAAATTAATATTTTGTTGCAAGAAATGAACTTTACATTTAAACA
>NW_015114763.1:27636-46057 GCF_001443285.1 Poecilia latipinna | reverse complement strand
CTCTACACACACACACACACACACACACACACACACACACACACACACACACACACACACACACACCCACACACACACACACACACACACACACACACACGCACATGTTTGTGTTGCTATCTTTGTGGGGACTTTCCATTGACTTCCATTCATTTCTACAGCCTAAACCTTACCTAGCCCTAACCCTATCCACCACATACCTAACCCTAACCAACCAATACTCAATTCATACCTTAGCCCTAAATCTGACCCCTGACCCAAAAACAGGGTTTCCCCTTGTGGGGACCAGGCTCCGGCGATTGGTCCCCACAACGTAGTATATGTCAGGAAAATCGTCCCCACAAGGTATTACAAACAAACGCGCGCGCACACACACACACACACACACACACACACACACACACACACACACACACACACACACACATATAAAGGCTTAATTACTGCTCTGAATATGTTATTCTTTCAGCAAATAGCTGTTTTTTGAGTCTGTATAGATGAATTGATTACTAAATTAGTTGATGATTTGTGATTAATACGATTAATCATGATTAATCCGATTAATCGTGTCAGGGTTGTCTTTTTGTACCTGTGCATGTTGAACATTTTTATGTGTTTTTCGGGGAGAGGAAGAGAAAGTGAAACTTTTGTCCTCTGTTTGATCTTCATATCCGTTTTGTAGTCTGCATGTGGGTTTTTTTCCAGACGGACTGATTCCTGTAGATCAGAGATGAGACGTAATGCAGGGGCAGATAAGATATAAAAGTCTGGAGAAATGTGAAATGAATAAATGCATAATTCAGAGAGGAAGAAGAGGAAAATGAGGCAGAGCGATCACCTTGATCTCCGCACCTCGTCGCGTCACAGCGATGGCTTCGTTTTGCTGTCACAACCAATAAAAAGATAGGAAGCGTTTTTATATCGTTTACTGTCTTTGAATTAAATTACACATGAATTGGATATTCTGCTTAAAGCCTTGCATCTCATTTATTTTAAATGGGTTTTCATATTTTCTAGGATGTGACCATTTTTTATCTTTGGATGTAGCTGACACAGCTTTCGAATTTAGAAAAATCATAAAAATTTAAAAGAAACAAAGCTGTTGATATTTGAATGTGGATAATAATAATAATTATTGATGAACTAATCAGAGATTTGTGACCAGAGTTTCTCAATTTTTGTCAAGCTTTAACCTGCCAACATCAGTTTTGATCAGTTCTGAATTATTTTTAAGAATTATGGCGTTGCAACCATTCAACTGTGCAGAACGCTTGGTTGGACTTAGCCCCGCCTTCGAGGACAAAGCTCCTCCCCCACTCTGCCCCTTCAGACTAGCCAGCAGCAATTAGCAAACACTTGGTGTAAGTGCTCTGCTGAGCTCATTATAGGAGCTACGTCTCAGTTAAACTCTGGTAAAAATGTTGTTAAAGGGTCAATGGAGGAGCCGTGTTGTTTTGACTTCCTGAAGGCGGAGTTTCAGAAAGAGCAGGAGCTTCTTAAAGAGACAGAGGCCCGATGCCAAGGCGTTAAATTAGGAAGTTTTTTAAAAATTCATATTTGATGTATAGAGAATTTTTATAACTGAAGGTAACATAGTTATTTGTGCTATAAAATGTTTACTTGGAAACACAGTACTGCCTCTTTAAGGAAAACTGTAAAATTTTTTCGATATTAGCAGAAAGTTAGCAGCTGAATCCCCCTGACATGGAAATAATATTTCTTCATGTGTCTGTGGTGTAAAAACGCATTAAAAGCATGTTTTAATTCTCAGCTGAAAGGGTAGATGTTATCTCTCTCTGCGATCTCGTTTCTGCAGACCAAGCTGATTAAACGCCAGCAGTAATTTTATTAGTTACCTGTTCCCCAGCGCGCATTACCTTCACATCCGCCCACACGCAGGCCGCAGCGTGTGTGTTTGCGTTTCAGTTTTTGCAGTTTCTGTGTGTGTTGAAATAAGTGTGGATGCGTAGGCAGAATCCCCTGTTGGCTTAAATCAGCAGAGCTGTGCCATTTTTTATTTTTTTCCCCCTATGCTGGTCCTCTTGATAGTTTTTTTTTTTAATTTTAGCTTTGCTGGAGGTGCAGCATCTGTGTCTGTGTGATCCAGAATATAAATCAGTCCCTTCTTCGCCGTCCCGTTCTCTCATAAAAAGATTCAGCGACTTCAAAGGTGGGGAGTGGGGGCAGCGGGAGCGCTGATAAAGTGAAAGTGGGGGTCGCCAGGAAACTCTCAGGTGAGCTGAAGATGTTACAAATGGGTACCAGCAGTCGCATTAATCCTGCCTGGCTTCGCTTTTGTCTCCGCTGCCCTGTTTCATCAGCTTTTCATGTCCCAGAGAAGTCAGATTTGATCTTTCAGTGAAAGGGAATGACGGGCTTTTATCTTTATCCTGTTTCCACTTCCAGTTTCCAAAAGTCTTCCTGACATTCAGCTACAGGCCTGCAGCAATAATCAATAAATCAGCTAACTGCATAATAAATTAATTTCTATATTTAGGATTTATCGTTTTTCTTTTTTCTCTATATATTTCTTCCACAAATGATGAAAGTCTTCAGTTTGGTGCATTGGGCTCTCTTTTTGTTTACAGACTTTATAATTCATTTTATTTTCTGTTTCTTTTATTACTTTGGATATTTAAAATGTCTTCCAGTTCCAATTCATTAGAATTTAAAGTTTATTGATATTAGAGAATGTGTTTTTGCATTTTTATGCCATTATTATTCTCAAAACAACGATATTATTGTTTATTGGAGTAACTTCTGTGAGTTTTTTATCGTGTCTGTCCTACATTCGGCCCATCCTGGCACTTCACGGCGTAAAACCCGACTTTAGGTTGTTGCTGGGAGGGAAATGTTCATCAAATCACAGACAGGCTCTTTGTCTGCCATTCCTCTTGCATCCTGGTTGCTAAATGTCAGACTTGCTGGCCCGGCGTTGCACTGCTTCGTGGATGACTGGCCTCAGGGGAAACGAGGGAAAACTGATTTTATTTCATGGAATGAGGAGTCTTGACTGTGCTGGACCCAACATCCACCCATCATCCATCATCTCTCTTATCTTCTTTCTTCATCCGTCTCTTGGGCTTAAACTCCTCTCCTCTTGATCTCAGCACAGCGGGAGGAAGAGTTTGGTTTACAGTTCTGCTCAAAACTCTTGAATCATTCTTTATTTGTTTAGAGTTTACTTAAAGAAAGCCACATTAAAGGTGATCTTTTGTGCTTCCTCAAACTTCAATTTGAATCTAGTAAAGCATTAATTGACAATTAAGTTGATTAATTGTTTGGCTATTAGTGTGTTACTACGGTGTGTTAAGGCCATTGTTATTCTATATAAAAACAAAGAGCAAGTTTCCGGTAAAAAAATGTCTGAAATTTTCTAGAAGAACATGGAAATTTGAGCTTGAAAAGTAAAAAAATTAGTACATTTCTCAGTATCAAAAGTAAAAAATTTGCTGGAAAAAAAATTGAAGTGTCAAAAGTTGAAAATTTGCTAAAAGAAAATCTGAAACTTTGAAATTAATCTCAGAAATGTAGAAAAAGAGGAAGTTTCTGAGTTTCAGAAGTAGACAGTTTGCTGGAAAAAAATAGTCTCAGAAATTTTAGAGTAAAAATATCTAGAAATTCTTGAGTTGACCAGTCCAACATTTGCTGGAAAAAAATCCTGAAATTATTTAAATTAATTCAGAAATCTGGAATTTTCTTTTATAAATTTGTGTTTTGAAAGTCAACATTGACTAGATAAAAACTAAGAATTTTTTAGATTAATCTCAGAAATTAAAAAAAAAAAAATTGATAGAAAAAATTAAGAAATTTTGACATTAATCTCAGAAATGTTCTATAAAAACATGGAAGTTTCTGATTTTCTAAGGTTGAACATTTTCAGCTTTTGGAACAGGAATTTTCTTGTGTTGGTGAAAATTTTCTCGTTTTCTTGCGCCGTCGCAGTGTTTGGTGTCATCTTAAGAGACCCAGATTTCTGTATTTTCGCTTCCCCACAGCTTCACTAGCAGCAGCTGTAATCATTGCGCCGCCATAGATGCTGATGCTTAAAGATGTTTATTGTCCTCATGACAAGCATGATGTTGAATATTGTTTCTCCAAACAGTCGGGCTGTGGAGCGTCTCTGCAGAGGGAACAACCCTGCCAGAGAGGCTTTTTTAATAAATCCTCGGCATGTCCACAGCCCTGTCGCCATGGCAACCCAGGCTTGGATTGTGCGCTTGTGTTTGTGTGTGGTGCTTTGTCTTGTGTGTGTTTTCTTAATTGGACCGTGTGTGAGGTGGGTTTTCTGTTAGAAACGGCTTGGAAGAAACACTAATTTCCCAATTAATTTGTTTTGATTTAAATCGAGTCAAATTACTTATTTATAATGTTCGTTTGGGGGAAACAAAAGTCAATTATCAGATGTACATCAATGTCCTTAAGTCCCAGTGGAGGAGAAATGTTGAAAAAGAAGAACATGTTTTTAATTCTTGGAGAGAAATTCACCTAAAATTAATCGGATGAATTATTTCAAACCAACAGAAACGGATCACTGACCGCTGCCGAAGAAAAAATCATGTGAAAACCCTGATCCAGCTTAAAAATAAATGTGGTTGGCATTCGTAAAATTTTTGACTGCACTTTAAAAACTGTGCTGTAAGATTTGGTGTTTACAGATTTTTTTCTTGTTTTTGTTGCAAAGAAGACAAGATGTCACATAAATGCGTCAAAATTTTACCAAGTTTTTGTAGTTTCTGATGCAAATATCTTAGTTCACTTGGAAATAGACTAAAATAACATAAAGTAGCTTTTCAGAAAGATATCGGAACTTGTTTTAAGTTAACAATTCCTTAATACTGATGAAAAAGAACTAGTCCCACTGGCAGAATATTTTAACTTGTAACAAGACATTTTTCCGTGTTATAAGTGAAATGAAATTAGTTTTTGTCTCTTGAATGAGTTTTGATTCTCAGTCCTATTGAGTCTCGGGTTATCCCTGTTGCTTAGCCACCTTTGTTTATTGCACTTTTTCCTTCCACTCAATTTTTCATTAATATGTTTCAAAGCAGAACTCTGTCAGCAGCTGTAGCTTCTTTATCAATAACCTATTGGAGGAATAACTGTTAAGACTTTTATGATCGTGATTTAACATTTTTGTATTAAAATATATGAGTACGTACATATATATTTACTGGTTTTATGTAATATTCTATTTCAAGTTTTGGATTTTCATCATAATCACAATTTACAGGGAAATTTGGAGATTTAACTGTTTTATAAAATTATCAATTGCTCAAGTCATTAAAATTAAATTTCTGAAAACAAAACATAACTTTTCAGATGTTACTATTCATAATGACTGAGTGTTAGATAAGGAAGTAAAATAACGTTTTATGATAGTAAAGTCATCATTTTTACTTTATTTTAACATTTTATTACTTCTCATATTAGTACTTTTTTCTTGTATTTCAACTTTATGAAATACCTTGACTTCATTCTTATAGTTTGTTTAATTTTAAATTTTTGCTCACTATGATCGTAATACTCCATTGTAATCCATTAAGATTTGTCTTCAGAAAGAAAAAGGTAAGATTTAGAACGAAACAATGAGTTGAATGCAAGTTCTTGATGTAAATCAAGTTTAATAAGTAAAAACAACCTTTCTTAAATTAGCAATAATGAATATTATATATAAAATAAAATGGACCACTCTTTATGTTTGTCTGTAGGCTTATTCACTGCCAACAGTAATAATTTTATTTTGTCTCAGAAATAATTAAAAAGGAACTTGAATAAAGAGCTATATTGGGTTGCAGTAACTGTTTTTGTTAAAGAAAATCTTTGCTTATTGTAGAGAACCTTCAGAAACGGCTTTCCTTCATGACTAGAGATCTGAAAAACTTCAGATCAAAACTTTCTATAAATATCTCAATGTGATCTCAAAGCTAAGAACAAAAATAAAATCCCCTAAAAAGCTGAGATCATTTCCCAGCAGATAGTTTTGATGTTTATACTCACAAAATATCAAAGTAAGATCATATAAATTTAGATTCCTAACCGTTTTTAACTGAAAATGCACAAAAAATTAAACCTGAATGCGATCTAATATCTTCTTCTGCTGTAGTTTTTTTTTTCTTCATTTTCTGCCAGCATTTTCTTCTCCACTAACACGTTTCTGGATGAAGAGATTTTAATTAAAATGAGCGACACACTCTCGCTGATTATGTGAGGAAACTGAAAGAAGACCCTGGAGATGTTGCACTGAAAGGCCTGAAGCTGCAAAGCATCACTTTTGTGGAATAATTTAATAAATTAACGCTTTATTTTCTCCCCATCATCCATGTTTTCACGGTTTCCAGCTTCTCTCACCTGCATTTTATTTTTAGGAAACATGTTGATGTTATTTATAACCACAATTGTTTGATGGAGCCTTTGAGCGGTGAGCTGCAGAGTTAATATATTTATTATCTGTTTCCTTTACAAATGTGCATAAATCTTTTTTCGATACTTTGTAGATTTAGATTTTGTAACTGGCATTTCAATTAATTAAGGAATGCTGTTAAAGTCACATGTGAATAAGTTTAACATAATCACGTCATTAAAAATAATGCCTCGCTATAATTCTCCAACCACTTCCTGTTTTCTTCTTTGTCATTTCTGCCAGTAGTAGCCTCTGGTTGTTGCTCTTGTGACTTGTGTGATGCAAAAACTGTTTCCATTGTAGTTTTGCAAATCTATTTTGATACGCCCAAAACAATTAAATGTGAGTTTTTTTTCAAAATATGTTCCCATTAATCGAATTCATTTACATAATTCCACTTTACCCAATATTATGTTCAATGGAAATGTGTGGAAAACAGTTTCAGTTTTAGTGTTTCCAGTTATTAAGAATAAATTAAAATCATGTGAATAAATTTGTTCACGCAACTAGTCATTAAAAACGTTGCACCTCCAACTACTTTCTGTCATCGTCTTCGTTATTTCTGCCTGTAATAACATTTTCCTAGAAAATTTTTAAGTTTCTGCGTGGAAATTTACTCCTTATTGATCTACAATAGCAACACGAGTCGCGTGACCAACACGCTGTCGTTACTACTGTAGGAAACGACAAAGTGGACAACAGGAAGTGGTTGGAGGAGGATGATGGTGCAGCATGTTTTTTATTGACTTTAAGTGAACAAACATATATTTTGATTGTGTTTTTATTTAATTAAAACCCAACAATTCTTATTTATTTATTTTTTTTACATTAGTGGGATACTGACAAAGTTTTGTGCACATTTATACTCAAAATGCAGCCTCTGCAAGTTGCTTGGAGATGTTGTGCAGTGATTTCTGCTTAATTGAGCAGCATTGAATTGAACATGCCTTTTGATTTTTGTTTCTAGCATAAGTAAGAACAAGATCAAACATTCAGCCTGTTTGATGTGCAGAACTGCATGTCAAGTTGAGGTTTGATTTTTCTCCATGGTCTTGATTCAAAGAGACATTTATGGAAAGTCTTTGCATATTTTGTGGTTTCTGATGATTTTAAGAAGTGCAAAGAGTAAAGACTGTGTCAAAAGGTTTGTAGAAGCTGGACTACCAAAAAATACACACAAGTTTTAGACTTACAAGTCAGTTGTGTTTTGTTTTGATGTCTTGTTTTTATGAGCTATAGAACAAATATTTCAATTAGCATCTCCAGCATTTACATGGCATGAATGTTTGGAATTGATATAATTATATTTAATCATTTCTTTGTGCAGAAAATGGGGTTCATTATTTGGGAATTGTTTGGCTTTTTGATTTCAGTCAATACTTAGTGGTCTACAAAATAGTTTTGACATCTGGTAGTCTTTATTAAGGGGGAGCTATTGTGCAAAATTCACTTTTGGAAAGTTTTTAAGGTTCCATTTGGCCTTTTACAGCTTCTTAAAAGAACGCAAGCACTTAAACCCACCCAGCCGGTTTTTGGAACTGAGTTAATGTTTTTTGGTGTCTGGAAAATGAGCCGTTTCAAAAACCTCCCGATAAGTCACATTCCATGGCCGCTGCGCCATCATTTTCTTTACCCAACAACCACAAGCAGAGCTGCAGCGAGTTTGGTCAGCTGGTTTTAAGCCCCTTATGGACTGTACAATGGCTGCTGGAAAAGAGGAGAGTTTTTTTGTTGGTTTTGCAGGAGGCACCACTTCTGCTTTTCAAAGATGTACGATTGTATGATTGCCCAATTGAATTTATGAATTTGATTTGTTAAAGCCACAGATTCATAATAAGGAATGTTGTTTTAAACAAAACCTTGAAGTGCTTTCATCTAATGATATTCTGTTTTGATCTTCACCTTAAAGATAAAATCCTAAGTGATTAATTTATACCATTGAATTGTAATGCTTCAAAAGCCAGATGGAACAAGAATAATTCAACATTAAAATATTAATCTATATTTTCCAAACAGGCAGCAGATCCAACCAGCCCTTCACCAACAGTCAAATATAGCAGAAAATGGACAAACTTTGCTTTGATATGCACTTTGAAAAGACAAACCGATCAAATGACATGCTGAGGTTCAACCCTGTAAACAATAATTTGTGTCACAGCAGTGGGGCCAGGCAGATGTAGATGTTTTAAAACTATTATTTTCTCTCTGGGTCCTGAATGGAGCTGGTTGACAGATGGGGGCATCAACCTGTCAGACAAGGATGAGGGAATGCAGATGGATGTTTTTGCTTTAACCTATTAATGCACACGTCTTCTCACCTGTTTGGATATGCAGCTCCGCTTTCCACTTTACATGGAGACAAGCTTCGACATTAGCTGCATTTTTATTGGCTATATTACGGCTCAAACTTGAATTACGAAAATAAATTTGCCAAAAATTGAATATTTGAAGTTAAAAAACTCTAATTTTGATATTATTCTCAGAAAATATCTAGATATTTCTTGGAAATTTCTTAGCCTATAAAGGCAAATATTTTTCAGCTTTTGGAGCTCAGGGAATTTCTAAATTTTTTTCTAGAAAATTTCTGACATTAACCTCAAAATTTCTAAATTTTGGGTTATGGGCTCGCAGTTTGAAGTCCATCTCATTTATCAGCTGCCTGTGTTGTTGTGGAACAAAAAAGCCACAGAATCAATTCTACTCATCTTTTTTGTAGTGATCTGAAAGAGCTGTAGATGTTTTTCGCAGTACTGCAATGGAAACACTTTTTAGTCATGTGAGCAACTCCTGGAAGTTACCACTGGCAGAAACGAAGAAGAAGATGAGAACAGGAAGTAGTTGTTGGAGTGGCATGTTTTTAAAGACTGTGTGACCAAAGTTATCCAAAGTTATTCACATGGAATTTAAATTCTAGTTTAATGGAAACACAGCAATTGCAAAATCGTTTTTTTGACATTAGCAGAGTACAAAGTTTTGCGCAGATTTGAAATGGAAGCACAGCAACTGTGACATGTAATCAAAGACAGAGGACTCTGCAGTGAATACATATATATATATATATATCTCGCTCAGCTGCGAGCTCCTCTGTGTGTGAATACGTGAGGATAAATGGCGATACGAGGAGGAAAAGGAATCATTAGCAAGTGAACGTCTTGCAGTGCAGAAGCCAGAGGCTCCGCCCAAGGTGACTCGTCTCGGCGCTGCTGCTGTCAGGACCCGGCTGATTTATAACTTCTTCATGGAAAAGAGTTTGGGAGCCCTGCCAGCTCGAGCCGCTGGCTGCAGGCTGCAGTTACAGAGGCTCCTCTGACAACGCCTGCTCCCCAGGGAGCCGTGCTGTCATCAGACCTCATGCTATCGGAGTCTAATCGCTGCGTTATGAGGCTGTAAGTGCTGTCGTCACCGTGTCCCTGCTCCATAAAAGCTCCATCACTGTTCCCTCTTAGAGCCGCCCGCCTCTCCGCATGGCCACTGCCACTTTTATTTCACTTAACGCCAATTCAATTCAAGCTGCATTCTGGTGCTTTGAGATGCAATAATACTGCTCAAAAAACAGGATAAAGTTGGTTTATTATTTAGTGATTTAACACCAAATTGTACACATAAACAGTTTTATTTACTTGGCAACCAGGGCCGGCCAAAGCCTTTTTGGGGCCCAAAGCAGCATGAAGATGCTAAAACCAGACACTTTATCATTCCTAAGTTAGTCTGTGTGAAATGTACCTGCTATCAATAGCTTAATTTGTAATTAGCTTGCATCATATTAGTGACATTATAACTAGAAACTGTTTCCATGTTATAAATGAAATAGTCTTCCAGTGTAATCAGTAATTTTTCATCAAGTACATTAAGTATTGACTTAATACTAGGATCTTGCTGAAAAGTAACTTCTAAGTTAGTTTTGTCTTATTTCAAGTGTACTAAGATATTTTCTCCATTTTTGTGAAGTAAGTAATTCCTTGATATAGATGAAAAACGTCTTGTTCTACTGGGAGATTATTTTACTTATAACATGGGACAAATGTACTGCTAAAGGGGAAATAATCTGCCAATGGAACTAGCACTTTTTCATCAATATCAAGGAATTATTTATGTAATTCAAGCTCCTACACATTGCCAAAAAGTTATTTGTAAACAAGTTTTGTCTTATTTCCAGTGTACTAATACATTTTCACTAGAAACTAGATAAAAGTACTTGATACAATTCTGTTTTTACAGTGCACTGAGGAGAAATCCAATCAGCAAAATCCTCTGCTTCACAGTTAATAAGGCACTCAGCATTTTCCTAAGCAGTCATTAGCTGGATTAAATTACCAGTATTATGCTAACGAAAGCTCTGGGAATCTTGGCGTAAATCATTGTGACACAAGTTATTTACTTATTTCCACCCACTACATGTCAAATAGGCATTAGTGTGCGTGAAATCTGGAAATCTAATGTGAACTTTATGGAAAGGGTTCATGGGAGGCTTAAGGGGAATCAGCAGAAATATCAAGTTAAATGTGCTGTCACTGTCCATTCAGCGTGATCTCTGAACACGGTGCTCCAGCGTGTCTGTTTCGATAAACATTTCAGCTCCAAACGTCACTGTGGAGGATCCCACACCTGCCTCAGTTGCTGCCTTCCCACTCGCCTGCTCATTTGTTCATTTCTCACCTCCCGTCTCTGGAGATTTTTCGTTCGCAGAGATTCGGAAACACGAAACGCAAAATGACGTCCGAGGAGCGATTGTTCTTAAAGAAGGATCTGACGTTATGGGGGGCGGGGGCAGGATTCATACAGACAAGTTACATCATCACTTATTCTCTCCAGACACACTTTAAAGGTGACCTGTTATGCTTCCTTCCTTTTGGCACAAAATCATTCTTAGATAATGAGATTTCAATCTGCTCCGTTCAATCTGCCCTAAAACTTTGAGCTGTTTTAGGGCATCTTGCCACTTTAAATCCAAATAACCTGCTGCTGTTCACGGCCGCCAATTTAGCGTTTACAGTCACATAAAAATGGCTGCAAACAGATGCACAGTAACACAACTGTTCAGCTTTGAAAAGCACAAGTGGAGCCTCCTGCACAACCAAGAAGAACGCTGCAAGTGGTTTCTGGATGGTAAAATAATGAGGAGTCATAATACAAGAATAAAGTCATAGTATTATGACAAAGTCAAAAATACTGAGAATAAAGCAGTAATATTATGACTTTATTCTCTTAAAACTATGACTTCACTGCAAAAACAGAAAATCTTACCAAGTATTTTTGCACAAATATCTTAGATAAAATAAAACTAATTTACAAGTAGCTTTTCAGAAAAATTTTGTTTATTTTTAACTTTTATAAACAAACTATTGTTTTAAGACTATAATTCCTTAATATTGATTTTAAAAAAGTTCTGTTTCTGTTGGTAGGTTTCTTCACTTATAACACAGGAAAAATGTCTTGTTATAATAGAAATAATCTGCCAGTTGAACTAGTACTTTTTCACCAGTAGTAAGGAAATATTGACGTAAAACAAACTCATATTTCTTGCTAAAAAGTTACTTGTAAGTTTAATTTAAGTGTGCTAAGATATTTGCAAAAACACAAAATCTTGCCAAGTATTTTTAGTCTGGTTTCTAGTGCAGTGTATAAAACCAGTTGACCAAATATGCTGGAGTTCCACTGGGGTTGCTAGGTAACAGGGCTGTGCTCTGCTGGTGTTGCTAGGTAACGTGACTCAATAATGTGGAGGTCTTTGATTTTCATTAACAAACATCAACTTATTGCCAAAAGATCCACTTTGTGTTTTTTTTAAACGTTGGGCTGTGTTTTTAGAAGCCCAAATGAAAGCATTAAACGTCAGTGAAGCCTATATTTCGCCTCTTCTTCCTCCTCACAGAACTGCTGGGATTGCAGAAATCCTCCTAGAGATGATGAAGCACATTTTTTGGCCTTCTGTGATGCTGCTTGACCTTGTTGCTGAAGTATTTGACTTATTGTGGTACCGGTGGGTTTGACCTCCTCTTGCTCTCTCCGTTGGCTGGTTTCCGAGCTGACACATAGCAGGAGTTGTCTTCCGTGATTGGTTTGGACCCCGGGGGGGCAGCTGTGCCCAGAATGCCACTCTGACATTAACGTCGCTTCAGGTCCGAGGGCCGCGGAGCCGCGTTGATCTGCACTCGATGACCCAGGAACCCTGTGAGACATCACAGCCTTTAGGAACGATGCAACAGAAAAGGCTGGGCTGGTTTAATTAGTGATTAGTGTAATAATTCTACTGATTACTGTGGCGATTAATCAGATAACAAAGTGGGAATATTCTGCAGATTTTTCATTTAACCACTTAAACAGTTTTTATAAAATATTAGAAATATATTGAAAGACATAATTCCTTTTTCAAATAAAGTGAAACTGTCATTTGAGTTCTGGATAGAACATATTTACAAAGTATTTTTTAAATCTTACATGTAAAGTAAGTCTATATTAGTTTTTGCTTAATTATTGTGGCAAGTATGTTGTTCTTTCAGCAAATGGCCTCTTTTTAGATTGTATACTCTAGTTCACAATTAATCATTTACTGAATAAGTTGGCGATTAATTCAGTTAGCGATTAATCATGATTAATTATTCATCACAATTAATCGGCATAATTAATTACAATAAATTAATTATCTTACAAGTAGCTTTTAGCATAAAATAGAAGCTTGTTTTAAGTCAGTAATTCCTTAATATTTATGAAAAAGTACAGATTCACTCGCAGATTGTTTCATTTTTAAGAAGATATTTTCCTGATAAGTGAAATTGAACAAGTACTTTTAAAAAAATCAATATTAAGGCGTTGTTGACTTAAAAGAAGGTCCTATATCTTGCTAAGAAGCTACTTTTAAGTTAGTGAGCTAAGATATTTGTATTACAAAATAGTACTTTGTAAGATTTTGTGTGTTTTTTTTTTTTAGTGCATCCACTTGCTGCATTTTGTAGGTTGTGCAGGAGGCTCCACTTCTGCTTTTCACATCTGTTTGCAGCCATTTTCCTGTGCGAAGTAAACGTTGACCATAAATACTTTGTGTTAGGATTTTATGTTTAGATGCTGCAAAAACAGAAACTCCTACCAAGTATTTCTGGTCAACGTTTCTACAGCAAATATCTTAGTTCACTTGAAATTAGACAAATCTAACTGCCACAACTTATTTGATCCACTTTCTGATTATCTCACCTTTAACTTATTTTTTCCATTAAGAAATTCCTGACTTAAAACAAGCTCTTGCATTTTGCTGAAAAGTTATTAATTAGTTAGCTTTGTCTTATTTCAGATGTAATGTTTGGTAAGATTTTGTGTTTTTGCAGTGTGAACTGGATTCACTCTATTTGGGACCTTTCTATGCAAAATTATGCAAAGTTATGCACATTTTTCCTTACAGCATTAACTAAGGACTTGCAAAGCAAGTAATTAATACCTAATTTTCCTAATCAATTCCCCCTGTCTCAATTTCGGTGAAAAACTTTATTATTATTCAATGTTACCTTTTTACCTTTAGGGCAAATCTTCATTTCCTTGAATCTCATGTTTATGTTTCCCATACGGAATAAAAATAGTTGTTTTGTTGTCAATGTAAGCAACAATCTCAGGAGAAATCGGGACAATAAGCTCGAAGCGATGCAGACTGAAATGATCTCTTTGAGATGATGATAGTTATCATCTGTTCCAAGCAGAGCGGAGCCACATTACCGATTCCTTTCACCCTGCCTATATTTGTCCAGCGAGAAACACTCCCCCTTTCCATCGGATGATGGATGATGATGATGGCGAAGGCTGTGTAGGTGATGATGGATGGGGGATGATGATGGCTGTGATAATGGCGAACGCTGACTTGTTTTTGTTTTTATTTTAAGTTTGGGGCGATGAAGTTGCCTGGTGCAGAGAATCTGAATGCTGTCTGCGCTCTCATACATCACGGCTCTTATTTATCCTACAGGTGTGCCGCCACCTCTGCCAGAGTGACCTTATCTTGTCCTCATTATGTCCACATCATTACACACATGTTCCTGCATATCCGCGGACTCCACACTTGTATAAATAGTAAACTAGGCCAGAGCATCTCTGAGGTTTTGGCTTTGAGGAAAAAGAAAACTTTGGGGCTCCTTCGGTTTGTTTTCCTGCCCTCGTTTTTCCGCCCGGCTCTCCCTCTGCTGCCTGTTATCCGTCCCGGTTGGGGTCATCCATCTGGGGTCACGGGCTTGCAGTTTGAAGGCCAGCTCATTCATTAGCTGCCTGTGTTGTCGTGGAACAAAAAGGCCACAGAATCAATTGGGCATTAAAAGTCGACCTGTCAGCTGGAGAAATTAGATTTTTCTGGATGAATCCTCGGCCTGTTTAGGGACAATAGGAACGTGCAGCGCAGGGTGTCAGTTTTTGTGAAATTAATGACAAAAAGCATTCAGTAGCAAAAGTAGAAGAGGCGTCACTTTGGTATGAAGTGAAAAAAAAAGCACTGGGCTTGGTTTGGGTTGCTAGGTAACGGCACAGTGCCCATGGATTGTGACTTAACAATCAGGAGTTTTTGAAACGGTTCACTTTCCAGACACCAAAAATCATCAATTTACTGCTAAAAATCATCTGGTTGCTTTTTTTAAGCGCTTGGGCTGGTTTTAGAAGCAGTAAAAACTCAAATGGAAGTAAAAAAAATGTGTACAAAATGTAAATTTCACATAACGGTCCCCTTTAGGGAGCAAAAGATGAGACCTGGGTTTTCCCGGTAGAGGAGGGATTTGTAAGTGGACATAGTAAATATTTAATCATAGTAAATGATTAAATATTTTATGAATATAAAGACTCCAGAGAATCAGTTTGTCTGGATTCAATCTGGTTCTTTACTGTTAAAGTTCTCATGACTGCAGCAGATTCCTAATATGAAACATTTGGGTTAGCAACCACTGAGGGAAACCGCATGTTGTTGTGTCTTTAATTTGTGTTTTATTGGTCGTGGCCACTTTCAAAAATCCCCAGAAATGGATTTTCTTTTAGCTTTCGCTGAAATTCGTGGCACCTTTTCTACAAATTGGTAAAAATCCTATAATTTTTTTTTCAGCATTTAAAACAAAACAGCAACAAAATGTTGTTTGGTTGTCTAAGTCAAGATGTTTAGAGCATGCAGTCATTACATGACACACAGTTTTAGGTTAATATGAGTAAATAAGCTGTAAATTGTGTCAGAATACCCAATGAGTATATTTCTGTGTTTCTCTGGAGTTGGAGGGGAAGCGCTGGCGTTCTGCCCTGCTTTGGATTTGAATTCATGTATTACTGATGTGTGTGCGTGTGTGTGAGTGTGTGTGTGTTCACCTTTGGTATGGAGCCGTCACTGAGCAGACAGATGGAGGGGAGGGAGACGTCTGCAGAAAACATGTCGGCAGCAGCAGATCCACATTAGATGCTCAGGTGCTTCAGTGGGAGGGAGGAAGTGATGTCACAGCAGAGGGAGAAACTAATCCTAGCAACTGACACAGCAGGAAAAACGAAAGAGCCAGGCTACAGTCTGAAACACGCTGCCTGTGTTCAAATGAGTCGGCACACAAATAAGTTTCTTTTTTCAGGTTATTTTCTCACACTTTACAAATTGGAAAAGTTTTTGCCAAATTTGCAGAACTAATTTATGTTAAATTCATAAATCAGCTCAATCTCATCCACACAAAGGATCATACCCAGAAAAACATTAAAAATATAAGAATAATGTCTGGAATAAAGTCATTATGCGAGAATAAAGTAATAATATCACAAAGATAAAGTCAGGAGAGATAATGTAAGAATATGTAAATAAAGTCAGAATGTTAGGAGAAAGTCATACAAGAATAAAGTATGAGACTCATATTTCAGGAATAAATTCAGGATATTCTAACTTTATTCTCGTATTTTTTCAAAATTATTCTCGTAATATTTTATTAATGCTATGCGTTTATTCTCCTAACATGACTGTTCTCGTACAACGAATTATTTTACTTTTACTTTTTGATTGATGGGCTGAATTTCTTACACAAAAGATTAAATATTTAAAGGTATGTGATGTAAAGATTTGTTTACATTTTGAAAAAAGCTTAAAAAGAAGGCAAAATATTAAATTGTACTAAAAATACACTTCAAAACATACTAAAATGTATTCCAGCAACTGAGGCAAGAGAAACAAAAGTGAGGATTTAAAAAATGTGACAATAAAGAGAAGCAGATAAATACCAGGAGAAATCAAAGGCAAATCAATTAGACTTGATGATGCTGATTAAAAATATAATTGACAGCAAGAGAAAATGGGAAGTTTAATGTGCTGAACAGAAATAAAGCGATAAAATCTGAAATTGGTAGCAATTACCCTCCAGTTTGGCCGTAGTTTGTAAGAAGTGCTAAAGCTGAGTTATCTGTGTGTTTGTGTTTGTGCTGCTCCCAGAGGCAGAGCAGTAATGGTTTCATTAAACTCAAACTCATGTATCTTTGTTTTTCCCAGGGGAGAAGCAGCAGTCGGGTTAACCTGCAGAGCTGCAGCATAACAGACCGAGCACTGACCCAAAGACTTTCATCTACAGTAAATTCAGTAACTCATCACCATGCCAGAGGAATTTACAAAGATTATTCATGTAAATATTTCTGATTAACTCTGAAAATACTTTATAAATGTTAACATATTGCAGCAAAGACATGTAAAGATATTCTCGCAACCTAAATGGAAGTTAATGCAACATTTTTTTAAATTATTTTAAACTGCAAAATGAAACAAAATTGCATTGTTTTACAGTCCAAGTCTTTGAGGTACAACAGAGTATTTAGGCTACGCTAAGAAAATACAGAAAACTAAGTTACAAGAATAAAGTCATAATACGAGAACAATGTTGAAATAATATGGGAATAAATTCGAAATAGTACAACTTGATTTGGAATATTGTGACTTTATTTTTGTAACGTTAGAACTTTGTTCTCTTAATTTTCTTTTTTATGTAGTATATATCATTTTATAACATCTGAAGTTAAAATATTTACTTGACTAAAAATAAAATGACACAATGTGCCTGTAAAATACATAATACTGCTTCTTTAAAGTGTTACACTGCAAAAACATCTAACAAAGTATTTTTGGTCTAGTTTCTAGTGCAAATATCTTAGTACACTTGAAATAAGATAAAATTAAAATACTTTTGTAACTAACATATTGTTTTAGCTTTTATTATTACTTTTACTTATCTAACAACCCAGAACAGGAATTAGAGCAAACTTAGAGTCCAGAAAAAATAATTAACATCTACATTTTAGACTCTTATTCTTCCAACCTAGAAAAGGAATTAGATCAGAAGATACTTACTTATACTTATACCTACCCTGAATAATAGTATGTAGTTTATATATATAATATATATTTATTTACTTTGGATCAACATTATTAGATTTTTTTTTTTTTTTGCTCTTTCTTTTGGTTTATTTTGCTTGTATTTCCTTTTAATTCTTGTAAAGCGCTTTGAATAGCCTTGTTGCTGAAAATGTGCTATATAAATAAAATTACCTTATTTTGTTTTAGGCCAATAATTACTCTATATTGATGAAAAATTGCTAGTTCCCCTGACACATTATTTCACTTATAACAAGATTTTTTTCCCTTTTAATAAGTGAAATAATCTATCAGTGGAACTAGAAGGAGTTATTGACCTAAAACTCCTACACCTTGCTGAAAAGTAACTTGTAAGTTTGTTTTGTCTAATTTGAAATGCACTGAGTTATTTGCCCTAGAAACTTCAGTTTTTGCTTTGTAGAGCCAGAACTGGATCACTGGTCCTTTGCACTGATTCCATACAAATGGGGGTTTTAAGACATTTGCACTAGAAAGTAAATCAGTCTTGTGTGTTTTTAGTGTTCAGTTTGTAAAAGCAGCTAAAACACAAAGCGGTGCTTCGTGTCATTTGGGGTTTTCAGTCCTCTGCTCTGCTTTCTGGTTTCCACGACTACCTAGATTTTCCCTCCGTCGTCTCCCTTCTTGCCTCTCGTCCATCTCTCTCTCTCTCTCTCTCTCTC
>NW_015114763.1:18494-23347 GCF_001443285.1 Poecilia latipinna | reverse complement strand
CTCTCTCCTACCCTCCCACTCTCTCTCCCTCTCTCCCTCCCTCTCTCTCTCTGTCTTGCCTGTCCGAGCGCGCTGGCACTAAAACCTGAGCGGGGCTGTTTAATTGGTTCTGTCCCGCAGCAGAGACCCGTCGGAGGGGTGGGGCGGCGGTGTTGGCAGGCTTGTTGTGGATGTGTGAGGTAACGGGCTGCCTGAGCAGCTCTCTGCTGGAAGCCCTTTTCAGCTGTTGTGTTTCCCACACTGCCTCTAATGGACCCGGCTGCTACCTTCCTTTATGCGGAGTGACCTGCCTCCTTCGCCACTGTTACTGGTCCACTCTTCACACTGCGCTGTGGGGTTTGCTTGGATGTTTTGCTCCTGTGTCTGTTGGACGTGGAGGCAGAGATATCTTGGGAGTAGGTGTGGTTTTAGAGACGCTCTTCTCCACTTTCTACATTATTTATCTCTGTTACTACGAGCGTTTACTCCCATATGAGCCTTTTCTGTCTCATGATGCTGAAACCTTGCCTCTTGCAACAAGAAGCATATCAGGTTTTCCTACATTTGACATGTGTTCAAGTTTGCAAAAACAAACATTTATTTTATTTTAAAATTCAACCCATGTAGAGCTCTGCCTCACAGCTGGTTTATTTTAAGTCTATTTGCTCCCACCTAGTGGTGAGTCATGGTAGGCACAAACCGAATTCAGTTTGGGAGGAAATGTTCCTTTTATGAACAGGTTATGATGGCTCTATGGGCAATAATGTCTAATTGTTTTTTTTGTTGTTGCAGAGAATCATTTTTGATATTAGATTTTAACAGTTTTAGGGCATCTAGTCACTTCTGGTCACGAACCCCAACTCAATGTTTACACTCACATGTGAAAATGGCTGCAAACAAATGTTCAATTATACAACTATACATCTTTGAAAAGCAGAAGTAGAGCCTCCTACACAATCAAAAAGAATGGAGCAAGTTGTTTTTCGATGCACTAGAAAAACACACAAAAACCCCCCCAAATATTTTTGGTGTAGTTTCTACTGCAAATATCTTAGTAGACTTGAAATAAGAGAAAACTAACTTAGAAGTAGGTTTTCATCAGGATATAGGAGTTTGTTTTACATCAATATTTCCTCAATTTTGATAAAAAGAAACAACTAGTTCCACTGGTAGATTTTTTTCACTTGTAACATGGAAAACATGTCAGAAGTAAAATAATCTACCAGTAGAAGTAGAAGTCTTTAATCAGTATTAAAAAATTATCGACATATCTGTACAAGTTTGAAAAGCACAAGTAGAGCCTTCTGCACAACCAACAAGAATGCAGCAAGTGTTTTCTGGATGGTAAGTCAACAAGAACATGTTTTTGTCCAGCAGCCATTGCACAGCACACACAGACGTAAAACCAGCTGACCAAACATACTGGAGCTCTGATTGGGTTGCTAGGTAACGGGGCTGGGATTCTGGGGTTGCTAAGTAACGGGGCAGTGCTAGCGGAATGTGACTCAACTACTGGGAGGTTTTTGGAACGGCTCATTTTCCGGACACTAAAAAAAGAACAAACTTATTGTCAACATTAATGAGTTATTCAAGCTTCTATATCTTACTGAAAAGTAACTTGAGTTGGTTTTGTCTTTCAAGCGCACTAAGATATTTACATTAGACAGTGGGCTAAAGATGTTGTGTTTTTGCAGTGTAAACATCTTCCTCTCTTTAAAAATGCATTGAAATTTGTGGTTGTATCATTAGATGTGGAAAAGGCCTTGAGGTTGACATAATTTTTGCCAGGATTTGGTGCTTGCTAATGTTTTATCTGGCCTTAAGAAGTGAAATGAATCCTGATATTAAACATGCTGGTGGTATTTTACTTGACTCCAGGGTTTCCCCCCCCGTCAGGCTTCCCTCGGTGCTCTGAGCTGAAAAATGTATTTTTCTGCTGGGAATCTTGCTGCGACGCGTCTCACTCTGCAGAGCTTAATCCTTTTTGTCCACAGAAACAATGAGTGTGAAATCGCAGCCTGCACGGACGTCTTCAGGCAGCCGCTAATCATGTTATATTCCCACACTGCTCAAGGTTGGATGCTAGTCTGCTTCTACATAAAAGCATGTTCATACACAAAAACAATATTTAATGTCGGAATTAGGGAAAGATTTATGCAAATTAGCACATCCTGTATCCCTGGAATACGTTTTTTCTTTCTAGGGAAGAATAAAGAGATTTTGGGGCATATCCTAGGGAGAAAGAAAAACTCAATTATTGAGGACTTGCTGAGAGTAATTTAATTAAAGAGGCTCCCTGAGTTTCACTGCAAAAACACAAAATCTTACCAAGTGTCTTTAGTCCAGTTTCTTGTGTAAATATCTTGGCACACTGGAAATTAGATAAAACTAACTTACAAGTAACTTTTCAGCAAGATATAGGAGCTTATTTTAGTAAATAATTCCTTAATCTTCTTGAAAAATTACTGGCAAATGCAGATTATTTCACTTATAAAGAGGGAAAGATGTCTTGTAAGTGAATTTATCTGCCAGTGGAACAATGCTGCAAAATCTTACCAAGTAATTCTGGTCCAGTTTCTAGTAAAACTATTGTAGCTCTCTTGAAATAAAAAACAAACAAACTTATAGGTAACTTATCAGCAAGATGCAGGAGTTTGTTTTAAGTCAATAATCTCTTAATATTGATGAAAAAGTGCTAGTTACACTCGCACATCATTTCACTCATAAGACATTTTTCCATGTTTGTATTGTAATTATCTGCCATTGAAACTAGTATTTTTTTTAAAATCAATGTCAAGAAATTACTGACTTTAAACAAACTCCTATATCCTGCAGAAAAGTAAGTAATGTCTAATTTCTAGTTTACTAAGATATTTGCACTAGAAGCTAAACATACTTGGTAAGATTTTGTTTTTGTAGCTTTATGTCAGCTTGCATGAGATAATCTGTCGTTTAATGTTGATTTCATGTTGTGTTTGTTAATATTCATGGTTTTTTGTGTTATAATCCCAGAATGACTGAAAGTTTACGATGTGAACAAAAATATTTTAGATTTGGTTATGAAACTCTGATTCTGCTCTTTCGTCTGTAACTCTGACAGCATGTAGCGGTCGAAGTTTGCTTCAGATGAAACTGAGCCCAGGAATCTGCGGCTGTATCGGCTGGTTGTGTTGTTTTAGGAGCTGCTGGATGTTTGAATGACGAGTCAGAGAGGAAAGACATGAATGAATATTTCAGCGCTTTCAGCCGCAGTGGAGTTGAAACTATTGGTAACTTCAGGAGAGACGTTTGTTTTGGATCGCCCAACTTATTTCAAGTTGGATCAAGGACTAGAAATGGAGAACAAAAATCCTGAGAAAACTAAAATAATATATACACATATAAAAAAGTGAAAACCAGCCCATTTATAAAGACAACGATTAGAGCCACTGGGAAAAAACAAAAAAAAAAAACATTTCTGACTTCAAACTGACTTCTAAGATCAAAAGTCCAAATTTTGAGAAAAACGTTTGAATTATGAGATTTAAGTCAAATTTTGAGGGAAAAAATAAAATAATTCTGAGAAAAAAAAATATTCTGAGGAAATTTTTTTTTCAGTGCCCTAATTGTCTTCCATACATTTACTCTCCCAAAAACATAATCTGTATTTTTATTGATGAAGCAAATGTTTAAAACTTCATGTTACTTTTTACCCATTGTCTTCTACATATTTGACTATTTACATTTATAAGTTTATATAAAACAGATTTAATTTAGTAGTAATGGAATTATGCATCCGTTTGAACCAAATTCATCCAGGTCGGTCCAGTTCAAGTCGTTTCCTGTCACATCCGGTGTTCCTCAGGGCTGTATCTCCGTGTCCTGCCCTTTTTCTTTTGACATAATTCACCTGCTTTTTCTCAAATACAACACTCGTCGTCTATTGCTGCCCTGATTACTCTAAGCTGTGTATTTCTACATGTATTACACCAAAGTCCTTCTGTAACTGCTTATAAGGAATCATATCCTTGTTTTACATTCATTACCTGCAATACAAGTCCTTGTTTTTCGGAACAAAAACTTAATTCTTTAATTTCATCAACACAACATGATTAACATGCACTTTACCTCTTCTTGTAGGTCCACCTGTTCATACAAACCAATTTATTCCTCTAGACATGGTGAAGATAATATACAGATGTGGAAAATGAGCATCAAAATTAAAGGGCATTTAAGTGATGGGCGACTTTCATGCACCACCATCTTTTAGATTGTCATGATCTGAAAATGAGAATATCCAGTTACTGGTGCTGGCTTTAAATACAGAGACTGCAGGAGAATGAAAAGCCTGGTTCAAGATTACAGAACAGCATCTAGTAGCTCAACTAACTACTGGTTGCAACAGAGGCACGCAGAACACCAACTCTCCATGCAGAACACGCCGGACCTTGAAGCTTATGACGAATACCACATTATATGACAATCGAGGCTGCAATTGACATGGGCTCACCAAAATTGGAAGCAGATTGGAAAAGATTGCCGACTGTAAAGAGTTTTGTTTCTAGCTGCACAATGAGACGGTGAGGTCAGAAGTTAGCATAAACAACAAGGAAGCAGGGATTCACTCTGCTTAGTGTTGAACCTTCAGGCTCCTGGTGTAATGGGAGGGGAATGTTTTCAAGTAGCCGTCTCCACAGGAAGGCATTTCTGAAAAGCCACACCTGATCGGAGGAATCCTTTTCTTTCTTTCTTTTTTTTTTTTTTTTAAATTGCTAGCTTATTTCTATGATGGCGTATTAAAAAAGGAGGTAAATTTTCACCAAAAACGAATAAATTTTTATTAATCTCTGACATTTTCTGTGGAAAACAAGGGAATTTCTTAGCTCTAAAAGCCA
>NW_015114763.1:0-12702 GCF_001443285.1 Poecilia latipinna | reverse complement strand
TAACTGTGCACTCTGCCATTTCTTGTAAAACTGATAAGAAGTTTTCTTTACCTCACCATAGAAGGAAACCGTTCACACAGATGTTCTGGAGAACAAAAACACGTCACAGACCGAGTGGGAAAAGAAAGAAAATTGGTTCAACTGAATTGTTTTGAAGTATTCAGGGAAAAAATGTTTTTTTTTTTTGGTCATTTTTGGCCTTTCATGATCTACATAATCAAGCCTGAATGCTTTTGCCTCAGTTCTTTTTGCTAGTAGGACTGAGATCGGCATTAGCTGCATTTCCATTGACCAGGTAATTGGAAAAATTGGAATTACGAAAATTAATTTGCTTAATGGAAGTACACCAACTTGATAAAGTTTTTGCAGAAGGATGATGTGGTTCTGAAAGACTTTCTTTTGCATCATCCAAGTCACAATATGAACAACCAGATGTTACCACTGCCGGAAATGAAGAAGAAGAGAATGCAAAAATGGAGTAGAGTCAAATTTTAGCGGTTGTAGGATTTCTCTATTGTCTTAGGTAAAAGTCAACAAGCCGTTTATCCTGCTGGTGTTAGCCGTTTGTTTTAGTCGTATTTACCCAAAATGCCCTGTGCTGTAGTTCACTTCCTGCTTTTGGAGCAGTCTATAGTCCGTTTGGTGTTCACATATACATTCAAACCGCATCAGAGTTCACTTCAACCGAACCCAGACTGAGGTTTATAGAGTTCGATTCCGTTTTCACACTTTCCCAACTGCACCGGACTTTCTAGACCAATGAACTGGAGTCGGATTAAAGCGGACTGAACAGTACCGTCAGTACCCCTACATGTGAGGGTGTGAATGCAGCCTCAGTTGTAGTTGACGTCCTCAGAAAGGACTCTTAACTTGTGTTGTGTTATTGCTTGTGTTGGCCATCGTGCTGGTACCAGAGCAACCAAATAAGTCTGCTGTTTGCTTCAGGGCCTGCTGCACTGCGGCGGCTGCCAAGCAAAGCACTGTCTTGGGTTTTATGGCTTGTGTTTGCACATAAGCGAAGTTTTCTTTGTCCTTTATTTGACTTTCAGCTCCTTCAGGACAGAGGCGTGTGGCTGTGTTTATTCTGTGGGCCGAACATCTGATGCTCTCTCGTCTCTTCCTCTCCCTCCGATGCTTCGCCGCCGCCAGCGCGTCTATTTATACGACTTGTTATCCAGGAGTGAAGCTTTCCTGGCAGGAGTCGCTGAGCTGGGCCACGGCCGCCCCAGGCCTCCGTGCGAGGCATGGCCCGCGTCCCTGGAAGAATCGCCCACTTCCTTTGTGTTTTCTGAAGCCGGTTATGTAAGCGTGTGACCTTCTCAAACTGACGCATGATGAACGCTTTGCAGAAAGCTAAAAACGTCAAAAAGTCAGAGACCAAAATGATCCCAGATGAAAATGGAAGATGAAGCTTTTGAAATCCAGTCAGCTTGGATTCCTTTTTGCTGTAGTCACAGTCATATTAAACTATAAAACAGTATTAGGGCCACGGGAAAAAAACAAATAAATAAATAAATAAAATTACAAGACTAAAGTCATAATATTACGAGAAATAAAGGATGTGACGTTCTCAAACCGACACATCGATGAAGGCTTTGCAGAAAGCAAAAGAATCAAAAAGCAAGAGAAGAAAATGATCCCATATTTGTTTTTTCAAATCCAGTCATCTTGAATTACTTTTTGCTGTAATCACTGTCATGGCGAACCATGATGGAGTAAAAAACAACAAAAGAACAATAAAAGTCATAGTATTGTGACAATACAGTAGAAATAATGAGAATAAAGTCAATATTATGAGAAGAGTTGGATGAGAATAAATTGAAATATGAGAAAAAATCCTTAATATAACAAGAATGAAGTCATAATACGAGACAAAAAGTTGAAATAATATGAGCGTAAAGTCTTGTGACAATAACTTTGTAATATTTGAGAATAATCATATTACTCGAATACCACAACTTCTCATATTATTTCGACTTTATTCTTGTAATATTACGACTTTGTTCTCTTAATTTAATATTTTTCATTTCCCTAGCGCGGCTCTAATTTTCTGTCGTCCTTTTAAAGCTTTAGATTTGGTGAATCTCAGCAGCCTTTAAACGTTTTCCTGTAAAAAACAGTTTCGAACCTTTGAGGCTGAACTTTCCTCTTCAAGCGCTGAATTCAGCGGATAACGACGCCCTTCACAGCAGTGCTGGCCGTGAGGGGAGTTGGAGGTGCGCGGAGCGCCGACGTTGGCTAATTGGAGGAGGAGGTGGTGCAGGGTGAGGGTGTTGGATGCCAGATGTTCGGCTACATGGCTGGCAATGGAAAAGTCGCCCATGTGGAACCGAAGCTGTTTGATTCCCTTCATGTGGCTCCCTCTTCTCCACGTCGGCCGCAGCCCTCCATCAGAGGTTTCAGGGACATTTTTCATGGAAATAAAGACTCTTATTTTACGTCATGGGTTTAATGTGAACGCATCACTGTTCGGCTCATGTGGAGCGTGTCTTTATGTTTGGTTTGTGTGTTTATGTGTGTGTATGTGTGTGTCTGTGGTGGCGCCATGCCAAGCTTGTGTTCATGTTTGAACTGTGTCACATGTGCAGTGCCAGCTGTTTAAGGAAAATGGCTCCCTGCAGCGTAATGAATTGAAGAAAACCTGAATAAAGTAGCAATTTACTCCTACTAAAGATATATAGACTCTGACTAATGGCTCAGAATGACGACCATCATCGAGGATCCCATGTGGCGCTTCAAGCTTTATTGTATTATTACTGGAGGTCAATTAAGACACAACACTGAACAAGAGCATTTTAGTTTCCTCTGTGTTTCACCTTCTCAGCCTGCACACTTTGTTTATGTTTTGGTTTTTAACAAACAAAACACAGAAACGAGGACACTTAAAAACGTTTGTTCACGCATCGTATCGCTTATCGTGATAAATATCTTAACAATTTTAATTTAGCGTTTTCACAATAAATTCCAATTATTGATGTTTAAAACTATCATTATTGTCGGGATTGATAGTGTTACTATTTTCCCCACAGTCTGTTCAATGAAAACATCAACAAGTGCAGATAAATTTTAAAATACAGTGTGTGGTTTAGTGACATAAGTCGCAGTTCTTTATGTCCTAATGAAGCGTTTTACAAATGGGAATGTTTCCCAACAGCAGCATTTGGGTTTGTGGGACTGAAATTACTGCCAAGGCCACTCAGTTACCTGAGAAGAAGAAATGCATAGTTTCCTCAGGAAAAAACATTCTGCTTTTGAAAAGTTGAAGATTTGCTAAAAAAACAACAAAAATTTTATAAATCAACTTCAGAAATGTTTGAGACAAGTCTGATTTTCGAAGATTGAAAGTTTTTGACTTTCGAAACTCAAATTTTGCTAAAAGAATCTCAGAAATTTTGAGATAAATTACATACATTTTTACAAAAATTTTCAACTTTTCAAACTCAGATAATTTCACGTTTTTTCTAGAAATTTTCAGATTAAACTCACAATTTCAGTTTTTGTCTATCAATTTTTCAACATTTCAGGCTCAAAAGTTTCCATGTTTTTTCTACAATTTTTCTGAGAATAAAAGTTTCTGAGTTTTTTCTGGGAAATTTTCAAAATTTCAAACTCAGAAATGTCCTTTTTTTTTCTGAAAAATTCCTGAGATGTTTTGGTGGAAATTTACTCCATTTTTTTTATTTCTGTCTGCAACGACCCTAATGCGCTGTCATAATGTAATGATGCGTTTGTAAAGGTAGTTTTCCTAACAATTACTTTACTTAGGCTTATTTTAACACCATAACTGGCACTTCTTCCACATTTTCACATCTAATTAACAGAAACTGCTACAGCAGCTGAGGATGAGTTTTATTGAAACTTTTATGTAACATGATGATTATTGCATCATTTATCTGGAGGCCTTGCTCCGGGTCTCTTGGTGGTCCCTGGCGCCCGACGCGCCACCTGCAGCAGCAGCAACACCTCCAACCACAACACGACCAGCATGTGCGTCACTGGGGCACCAGTAAAAACATTTCCGCCTCTCCTTTTCCATCTGCCCTGCATGTTTTCTGTCGCCATGTTTGGATTCATCTCGGCTGCTTGAAAGGAGAAGAAAGTGGCGCTGAACTAGGCGCTCGTTATGAGAGCGACCGGGCCATGCGGAAAGCGATATTAAGCCTCTGAACGGCTTCTGTCTGCCGCCGCTGCCACGCACGCTGAGCGCCTAATGAGCAGAAATAGCTCTCTCTGCTGTTTTCTATGCTTTTCAGTCCGTTTCATCGATATACTGCGGAGTGAGGTGGGATGTTGCCATGGAAACAGCAGACAAAGACCATGACCAGGGACGTATGGGGGAAGTAGAGAGGCCTGACTCGAGTTTAGGTGTGTGTGTGTGTTTGCATTATGAATCTTGAGCTGCATCACCTCAGGAATAAAAAAAAAACACATTTTGGTGAAAACATCTGCTTTGCTCTCGGGTTTTTACGTGCAGTTTGTTGGCTGGTCGTTAGACTTCAAACTGGAATAATCCTTAACGACTCGTAATTAGTGAAACTACTGGCAGAGATTCCTGGTTTTCAAACATCCTCTCTGCATTTTCTCAACAAAGTTTTTCTAATTAGTAAGATTGTAATGAGCTTGTTTTTGTAATCCAAAATGATTTCTAGTTTGTTGGCTGTGCAGCTGCATAAAAAATACACAGTAAAGCATCTTGTCACTGATATGTTCCTGACTTTTTATTTGGTAAATGTTTGTTTTTGTTTAAAGTTTCCATTTTATAAACACAAATGTAAAAAATTGGTTGTTTTTTTAATAGATCTCTTTATGTGACCTACTCTGAATGCAAATATCTGAATTTTTAATTATTTTATCATTTAAATGCAGATTGTAGTTTGAATCCTTGAATTGTGGATGTAATTTATGTCCTTGGAAAATTTTGCTGCTTTTGTGAAAAGCAAAATTAGATTTTTTTTGTTTGTTTTAAAACAACAACAAAGAAAAAACTTGATAGTTCAGGTTAACATTTTTGTGCAACGGCTTCAAAATTGACTAAAGTCAAAGTTTATATAAATACACATTTCAACTGACTAATGTATAATTACATCACTTATATAATAAAATAAGTTTGATAAAAATTGACAGAAAATACCAAGAAAAACTTGATTCTAGTTTCTCAAATTTTTTCAGGTCTGATCGAGTCAAGTAAAAGAAAATAAATATTTGTATTTCTTGACTTTATTATCCTTTAGTTTTCTAGTTTTAGCCAAACTGCCTCTGGATTTTCTTTATTTTTGTGTTTCTATCCTTAAAGACAAACCACTGTAGAAACATTTCCTATACAAGAAATGATAAACCTCAATATCGAGGCTTGAAAGTAACTAAAGTCTTGACTTTGACCAAAAACAAGTGTAGGAATATTATTTAAAACCACAGAAAAGAAGTAAAACTGAATCTCAACACAACAGAGAAACACATGAACATCTTCATCTCAATCAATCCTCATGTTGATCTCACAGTTACTCTGTGTGAACCTGCAGGGCATGAAGCTCTCAGAAGGAGGAGAAAAAGAAAACGATGCTGATTAGATTTGATTTGAGTCACGCCCCTCAGCTGTTCGCGACTCGCTTCGTGACATTTTTACCAAGCAGCTGCTTTGCTTCAGTCGACTCCATTCAAACAAGGTCAGTGGAAATTCAACTTATCAGGCATTTTTATATCAAACTCTGGACAATATCAGGTTTGGGCGAAAAAAAGCGAGGACTTTTCAATATCTACGTTTAACAACGTCAGTTACCTAAAATAATGGCAAAAGTCTCTATTTTTGTTGTTTTCTTATTTATCAGTTAACCAAATATTAACTGCATGGACCTACAACCTCAGAAACTTTAGAGTTTCAAGCTCTGCAGTTGAAGATAAGAAATTACTTCATGAATTTCCAGCTGGCTGCCTCTTAACTTCGAGCATTTACGGTCTACCATTGGTGCCAAGTTGGCTTGTTTTCCAATAAACCTATCCTGGCTCAGGTTTCCAACGGATTAAAAGTAGTGAGCAGAGCTTTTAGCTGGCCTCTAGTGGTTCCCATTGGTGTTTTGGCTCCAAACTGAAACCCTCCACTGCTCAGGTCATGCGCCTCTAGAGTCCACTGGATCTGAGCCAGTTAAGCAGACGCAGTGCTGGGAGAAAGCCAGTAGCAATCTGGACCGGTTCCAGATTGGGCCATCGAGTTCAAATCTATCCAGGAACCTCCTGTTGAGCACAAATTACCAACCGAAGTGGATTATTCAGATGATCCGACTACCTGCTTTGGTCGCTTCCACCTTTGTGACTTTTCTATTGTAAATGTTTCCATTCCTGATTATTTCTGAACAGCTCAGGTTTTCAGGGAGTTAAAATCATCACACAGTTTTATTTGTGTGTCTTGGTTTACCAAAAACCTTTTAATTCAGATAATAGTAGCGTAATTAAGGAAAAGACACTGATCTGAATCTTCAGTTTTAGGTGTGAGACCAAAAATGGACCAAATATTCTTGTAAGCGGAGTCGAGTTGAGACTCCGCTCGAATTATGGCAGTAACGTTGCCCCATAGATGCTTCATAATAAAATTACTCAATTAAAAGTAAAAATACTGATTTTTTTTTCCAAAAATTTTACTCAAGTAAATGTAACTAGTTACTCCTGCTCAGCTCTGCTCTTAGCACTTAAAATTTTACTTGTTCAATGACACAATTGTCCCAACTGAACCAATTTAGCACAGTGTCAGACATTTTTTAAAGTGTATTCTGGTGTTTTCTGAAAACAAAACCACACAGTAGATTAAAACAAATCTGTTTACGACGGGTGTGAGAAATATTTTCATTAATATCAGACGTCATCACCAGGAACTGAGGTCATAAATTTTTCACACTTATTTGGTTAGAAGCAAAGAGACGACGTTCCTCCAAAGTGGCATTAATATCCTGAGGTCACCTGAGGTGAACGATGATAAATCTGGGTTTCAGTGAGGTCATACATATTTGATCAGACAATATACACCTGTTAATAGTTTCCCATAGGGTTGGGTAACTGGAGATTAGCTTCTGTCGCTTTTTATGTCCTCTTATTGGATCTGTGCTGCCCCAGGGCTCGTGTAAATGACGACACCCATAACGGCGCTCTTCCAGTGGGAGGCGCCATAAATTCAACCAGTGGCAGCTTCTGGATCCAGTTGGTCAACCAGCTGGTTAACTGCTCAGCAGCAGATTAACAGTTTGAAACTGTTGTAATTTTTGATCCCAATCAGGGTTGTGTCTTCATTGGTCGTCTGTGAGGGAAAGTTGGACTCTCTCCTCTGAAGCCCTGAAGGAATGCTTTGCTCTTTTCCACTGAAGCCAATTATCCCAGTCAGTGCAAAGGGAATGAATGAGTTAGTGAGGAAGAGGAGAAAGTGCATCCTCAGCTGCCTCCTTGGTGTACAAAGCAATCTATCACTCTATTATTTTTGTCCAAATAAATTGATGCAGCCTGTAAAGAAGTGAGGCGCTCCTCTTATTTAAAATCCTGGCACGCATCTGCCAACCGCTGCCAGCTGAATGGTTTCTGAGGAGCTGCCTTGGGGTGACTACCAGCGCCGGGCGGATGGTCCCCAACCGCAGAGGCGCGTTTAACGCCGAGCAGCGTTTCCTTTAAACGGGAGAGCTCATCAGACGTTTCGCCTCGCTGTGGCGGGTCGGAGATAAATTAAATTCTGTTTATGCTTCGCATCCTAGAAGGACATTTAGTTTTCCTTTGTGGTCATATCAACTTGGAGTTTGTGCTTAGTGGTTACGTAACAATGTGAGGGAATTCAGTGCAGTATCCACCATGAATTTTAATCTGAAAGGTTTTCCAACATAGTTAGAGCCATTGTAGGAAAAACAAGAAAAGAGTAAATTTTCATTAAAAAAAACTCAGAAACTTTGAGATTGATCTCAGAAATTTTCTAGAATAAAATTTGACATTTCTGAGTTCGAAAAGACTCAGATTTTGAGATAAAACTCAGAAATTATCTATAACAAAGTGGAAATTTCTGAGTTTGAAAAGTTGAAAATTTGTGAGAAAAGACTAAGAGATTTTGAAATTAAACTTAGAAATTTTCTAGGACAATCTTGGAAATTTCTAAATTCAAAAAGTTGAAAATTTTGCAAGAAAAGGCTCAGAAATTTTTAGAGTAATCTCAGACATTTTGTTGAATAAACTTGGAAAACTTTGAGTTTAAAAAGTCAAGAAAAAAATTCAGGAATTTTCAGATTAATCTCAGAAATTTTCTATAAAAAATTTTGGATATTCTGAGTGTAAAATGTCTAAAATATACAAGAAAAGACTCAGAAATTTTGAGATTAAAGTAAAAAAATTTCTAGAGGAAACTTAGAAATTTCTGAATCGAACAGTCAAAATATCGCTTAAATACAAAATTCACATTTTGGACATTTTTGTGCTTCTATTTGCATCTCTAGTGCTTCTAAAAACAGCCAAAGCACTTCAGAAAACCCACACAGATGATTCTTGGCAATAATTTAACCTTGTCTAGAAAATGAGCCGTTTCAAAAACCTCCAGAATGTAAAGTCCCAAATCAGCAGGCACTGCCTTTCACCTAGTAACCCCAGCGTAGCTCAGCTCGTTACCTAGCAACCCCAGTGGAACTCTGCCCATCACCTAGCAACCGAAACTGAGCTCAAGCACCTTCTACCAGCTGGTTTTAGAATAGAATGGAGTAAAATAGTCTGTTAATACCATAAGAGGGAAATTCACCTGTAATAAAATATAGCCCATTGAATATAAAAAAAAATCTAAAAAAAAACAACAAAACAATATAAACAACTGTATATTAATAAAGTAACTACAGATTAAATAATATACAAAATAATTTACTGCTGTATGTTCTGTTTTTTTTTTTTTGTTTTAGATGTTTTTTACCATCTAAAAACCACTTGCTGCATTGTTGTCGGTTGTTCAGGAGGCTCCACTTCTGCTTTTCAAAGATGTACCGTTGTATAATTGCGTTTCTCTTTGCAGCCATTTTCACTTGCGAATGTAAATGTTGAGTTAGGGACGTGGCCAACAACTTATTTGGATTTAAAGTGACATCTCTTTCTGAAAGAAGCTCAAAATAGACAGAACTGATGAGTCTGAAATCTCATTATTTAAGAATGATTGTGTACAAAAATGTTATGAAAATGTTTTGTTTAGACTCCAGACCTATTCTAACCTGTTCAGGGAAGCATAATAAAATCAGGTGTTGCTTCTGCCTGCATCCAAAATCCTTTTAAAAACTGTTCCAACATGTAAACACTCACTCTGTTTTCATATTTTCTCGCTTTTATTTTAAAAGCAGCCATCCTTTTTGGTATCACTAACACAATATTTCCTATCACAGTTTTTTAAAGCTACAAAACAACGTGGTTTGATTCCAGAAAGTCTCGGCTTTATGTTTGGGTCAAGGCGTCAGCATCTCTCATGCATGCTGCTCCTGTGGCTGTAGCCATCCCCAGACAGTCATCCAAGGATGCAGCTCTCCTAATGCGCTCATCCTCAGGAAAGTTTTGTGCTTGTTAATGGAGGGAGAATGCTGAACCGCTCAAGCTGAAATGGGTCAGGCGGACTGATGGAGGGAGAGAGAAAAAGAGGAGTTGGATCTTGATGGGAGGAAGGAAAAACTGGGGAGAAAACTCCTCCGGGGTGGGGGCTTGTCTGTCGCTCTCAGTGTCACACACGGTTCAGGCGGCTCCTGAATGTCCTCGTATCCATCCATGTTTAGCGCTGTGTGTGTCCCTATGTGGCCTTTGTAAGCTGCTGCTGTGAAATTGGACCCACAGGAGCTGCAGGATAAAGGAAAAGATGAGCTAAGGGTTAAGAAATCATCCCATGAAGGCATTTCTCAGGGTTTTTGTGCGTTTTTTTACGAGTCTGTGCAGACTTTTTGCTTGTTTGTTGGCTGGTCCAGAAGTGTGGAGGGTGGGGAAGCAGCTGGCAGCAACTCTGATGTGATCTGACATGGTTTCAGCTTGTAAAGGATGCTTTGGGCCTCAGAGACTTCCGGCACAAACCAGTACAGTGCAAAAACACAACATTTTACCTAGTGCTTTTTGTTTAATTTCTAGTGCAAAAATCTTATCACACTTAAGATAACACTAGAGAGGCACTATCGGATATTAATATCTGTAATATCTGAAAAATTACTAGTTATATTTGCAGATTATTTCACTCAGAACATAGAAAAAGTGCCTTGTTATAAGTGAAATAATCCACCAGAGGAACTAGAACTTTTTCATCAATATTTGGGAATTGTTGACCTAAACCAAGCTGCTATATCTTCCTGAAAGCAACTTTTACGTTATTTCAAGTGATCTACAAACACTTTGTCACCAGCCGTTATTCAGCATATAAAGTGGTAAAACCCCTAGCAACCCCAGGCAAGTTGCTAGGTTTTACCCAGGTTTTACCTGGGGTTGCTAGGCGACAGCTGGAACTTGCCTGGGGTTGCTAGGTGACGGCTGGAACTCGGCTGGGGTTGCTAGGTAATGGGTAATGGGCTTCTTTTGGACTACTAGGTGAAAGGTCAGTGCCGTCTGATTTGTGATGTTACATTCTGAAGGTTTTTATAAGTTTAGATATTTGCTCTAGAAACTAGACCAAAAATACTTGGTAAGATTTTATTTATTTATTTATTTATTTATTTATTTATTTATTTATTTATTTATTTATTTATTTATTTATTTTGCAGTGTTTGACCCACCCTCCTCTTCCTCTTTCCTTTTTTAACCCATCTCTCTGTCTTTCCCTTACAGCATCCTTGTGTCTAACCATTCCCTTTCTGTTTACTGGAGGAACGTTGATGTTCAGTGACCTTGCAGGAATGTTTTACAGTTTTGTTTTGTTTTTCTTGGGGATTAAACATTAATTCAGGCATCTTGGTGATTTTCTCTCGCTGTCACAGTGATGATGTGCTGTGGACTGGCCTGTTGGCCTGTGATGAAGGTGCATCCCCGTCCTCTTTGTCTGTCACAGTCACGTCACGGTTGAGTAACCCTGCCGAGGGCAAAGTCAAACCAAGGAACCCTAGCATCAGATAGCTAAATTAGCTCAGCTTTAATGTTTCCTCTTACAATATGGCTTCTCTTAAAGGGGCAGTATTGTGTAGAATTTATTATTTTTACGTCATGTTGTTCCCTAATCAAAACCGTACCTGAAGGGTTTCCTTGATTTGTTCATGTGTGTTTGTGACATTATTTAATCTCCATGGCAACCATTCAGCTTCAAAATGTCTGGTTGGACCAAGCCCCGCCTTCGAGGTGCAGCTCCTCCTCAGAACTGCAGTTTCCAGGCTTTAGAGTTTCAGCCTCACAGAGCAGGGCTAACTCTGATTACTTTGTTCTTTCAATAAATAACCTTTTTTAGAATCTGTATACTCTGGTTAATGACTGTTCAATTACTAAATTAGTTAGCCATTATTTCAAGTCATTGTGATTAATCCAGTTAATCGTTTTGACTCTAATTTAGTTTGAATTAACTTTCAATTCTTACTACTATTCTTAATTTTGTAGCTAATTAGTTAGCATTCCTATTTAAAATATAACAGAAATGCAGAGTTGCAAAGTAAAAAAGTAAAAATACTTTGTTGCTGTACTTAAGAAGATTTTTCAGGTATTTATATTTTACTTCAGTATTTGTCTTTCTGAGGACATTTTAGTTTTACTCCCTACATTATAAGATAAATATATGCACTTTCTACTCCTTATATTTTCACATTTATGACTAGAACTTCTTAAGTATTAGTGATTTGGCGAAAGTCATTCTTGAAACTGAAAATTACTTTTTGCTCTTTGTACTTGAGTACATTTCAAAACTTTTACTCTTTTACTTTTTCCTGAGTAGAACAGTTGAACCTCTTACTCTTACTTTTACTCGAGTATTTTTTCTACTTCTACTTAGGTATAGAATGTGAATACTGTTGTCATTTCTGCAAAAATGGACAGAAAGAACCAGCCAATCAAATCCAGTCAATGACTTTGTGTTTTCCTCTCTTGTATCTGGGCGTTTGGCTTCGGTTTGACCGTAATTCTCTGCAGACAACAGGATTACCTCGCAGCAGATAGTGGGAGACTTGAAGCGGGTTCTTCCTGACCCGGCTCGCTACTGGAGACGGGCCGGACCCTCTCCTAAGCTCTTTAAAGGATTGCTGGCTGATACACAGCACGTCTCCTAATCTGATCTCCAGATTGCTGCTGTCAGAAACAATAGAGCTGCACAGAAAGCAGCAGCTGCTGAAAGGAAAACACCCCTGCTTGGTCAGAATGACTTTGGGTGAAATAAACAGTCAAGGACAATGTCAGTAGGGTTTGGATGATGCAAGACGATAATTTAATATTCATAACCTTGTTCTGCAAATTGATTAATTACACACAGTGATATTTTTAAGCTTTTTTTTGGTAATTATGATGATTTTTCCACTTACAGCTAGATTAAAATATAAATCTAATTCAGAAACGGCATTTATTGTACAGTTTACCATTTATCGTGATAAATTTATTATAATGATAAGAATGTTGATGTATCTTCGTCACAATTAATTTCAATTAATAATGTTTAAAACTCTCCAAAATGAACCTTACTGTCAGGATTGGTAGCTTGTTTTGAGTAAATAATTCCTTAATATTGATGAAAAGGTACTAGTTCCTCTGGCAGATTATTTCATTTATTACATG
>NW_015114762.1:106062-108650 GCF_001443285.1 Poecilia latipinna | reverse complement strand
AAACGAAAGTTACGACTGTAACTACGGTTCTATGAATCCCGGATGACCGCCAGAGGCGGTGCTTAAAGCACTGAATGATCACTCTTGCGCATGCACAGGTCGAGAATCTTATACCAACATGGTCACGTGTGACCCCCGGTGACACCGGTAAGTCTATATAGTCACGTGACAATGACAGCTCAGTCCCTTAATCTTCTCGCGAACACGATGATTCCGAGGGACCGAACGCTCTGGCGGTCATCCGGGATTCATAGAACCGTAGTTACAGTCGTAACTTTCGTTCTATTTCATCCCTACTGACCGCCAGAGGCGGTGCTTAAAGCACTGGATGACGATTACCAACAGAGTCCTGAGGAATCACACACAGAAAAGAAACAATCCCCAATATGCCTACCTCACTGGGAGGACGAACGCTGGGACAGGATCCCCTCCAGTGGGTGAAAGGCGGCCAGGTTTACCCTGTAGAACCTAGCAAAAATATTTGGAGATGACCAGGAGGCTGCTGCACAGATAGCCTCCAGAGTGACCCCAGTCATGGCGGCCCATGACGCACTAATGCTCCTGGTGGAATGGCAACGTACATCAGCAGGAGGATGGCGGCCCTGTAGAACGAACGCTTGATCCACCACATCCACAATCCAACGTGCTAGACGTTGCTTGGAAAGGGCCTGCCCCTTGCTGGGCCCTGCATAGCAAACAAACAGACTATCAGACTGCCGCAGAGAAGCTGTGAGTCTGACATACGACTCCAGTGCCCGAACAGGGCAGAGAGGTTCATCAGGCCCACCAGTGTCAAAGCGAGCAAGCTGGAGGGGCACAGAGTGGCTCGCAGATGAGGCCACCTTAGGAAGGAATGTCACGTCAGGCCAAAGAGTAACGCCAGAGCCAGCCGGGTTCCAACGGCAGCAGGACTCGTGAACAGACAGCGCATGTAGTTCACCCACCCGCTTCGCCGAAGCCATGGCAAGGAGAAAGGCAGTCTTTTTTGACAAATAGTCAATGCTCACCCCTGCCAAGGGCTCAAATGGGGGAGATCGCAGCGCAGTGAGGACGAGAGAGAGGTCCCACACAGGTACGACAGGGCGCAAGGGAGGGTGCAAGCGCCAGGCACCCCTCAGAAACAAAGAAAGGTCTTTGTGACGGCCTATTGTCTCTCCATTCACCACCACATGCCAACAAGAGATGGCAGCCACATATACTTTCAGAGTGGACGGAGACCGACCTTGAGAAAGCAGTGCTTGAAGGAAGGTTAAAACAACCGAAATAGAACAGTGTACAGGATCCTCATGTCTAGCATGACACCAACTGCTAAAAACTTTCCACTTATGAGTGTACACCAGCCGCGTCGAAGGGGCCCTGGCGTTAGTCATTGTATGTCCGACATCCCCGTCATACTCTGAGAAGGAGATGCCGGGCCTCGCAGCGGCCAAACCCAGAGCTGGAGGCGACTGGGATTGGGATGCAGGATCCGACCCCCCAGCTGTGACAGAAGGTCCTTCCGGAGGGGAAGAGGCATTGGAGAGCTGCAACAGAGCCTGTGCAGCAGTGGAAACCAGGTTCTCCCCGGCCACAAGGGGGCCACTAGAAGGACCTGATGCCCCTCCTGAAGGACTCTCAGGAGCGTTGGGCCTATCAGGGGAAGCGGCGGAAAAGCATAGAGCAGCACTCTTGGCCAATCGTGTGCCAGTGCATCCTGACCCAGAGGACTGGCACTGTCTGCCAGGGAGAACCAAAGCGGGCAATGTGTTGTCTCCCGGGACGCAAACAGGTCCACAGCCGCTATGCCGTATTTCTCCCAAATGACCCCCACTACCTCCGGGTGGAGCCTCCACTCCCCCGGTGGTGGGCGTCCCCGAGACAGCATATCGGCCGGAACATTCTGCACCCCTGGAATGTGGGCCGCCCTTAGGCTGGAAAAAAGAGGGGCTGCCCAGGTCAAGAGCTTCTGGGTCAGCCTCAGCGATGTTAGCGAGCGTGTCCCCCCCTGATGGTTGATATGAAAAACCACAGAAGTATTGTCCAACCGTACCAGGACATGCCTTCCGCGCAGGCCCGGGAGGAAGTGTCGCAACGCCCGCTGCACAGCCTCCAACTCCAAGGCGTTGATGTGCTGCAGTCCTTCCCACGGGGACCATGTCCCCCGGGCGATCTGTCGCTGCCACGACGCCCCCCATCCTGTGGTGGATGCGTCGGTAGAGACAACCTCTCGATGAGCCGGAAGCGACCCCAGTGGAACCCCTTTGGTCATAAACTCTGCCTCTCGCCACTGAGCCAGTGACGCAAGGCACTGATCGGACACCAGCAGTTTCCGGCAGCGGTGCAGCGTACGAGATGGGTCCAGCCTCAGGTTGTTGAGCCACATCTGTAGCGGTCACAGAGACAACAATCCCAGGGGCACTACTGTAGCAGCAGCAGTCAGCTTGCCCAACAGACAAAGGTAAGCAATAAAGGGGGGTGCGCAGCCTGGTAGAAAGGAGGGCAGCATTTCCAGAATGCCCTCGACACGCTGAGGCGACGGGCGAGCAGTCATAGTGAGGGAGTCCATCGTGATCCCAAGAAAGGGGACCTCCTGAGATGGAACCAAGTTG
>NW_015114762.1:98646-99967 GCF_001443285.1 Poecilia latipinna | reverse complement strand
AAACGGCTGCAATTAAACAAAATATAGGCGAGCCGAACACGGCTGCACAACGTTAACAAAAAGCAAGCCGAAGCGGCTATGCTAATAATACAAGGCAAGCCAACTCGGCGGCACAATAAAAGGAAAAGCAATCCCAAAATCGGTTGCAATACAATAACTAAAGGCAATCCGAACGCGGGTGCCACAAATACGAGCCGATACGGCTAAGCAACAAGCCGGTCGGAGTTGGCTAAAGCCGTACCACCAGCAACAGAAAAATCGACGCGGGAAGCTGACGCCGCCGCTCCCGTCGATTAATAGAGAGAAAACAACTTACCAATTGAAGAACAAAGTTGTATCAATGAAGAGCTTGCGCAGCCTCTGGAGGGCGAGAAAATCCCCGCAGCTCCGACCGCAGTCTCGAGGCTACCAGCGACAAGCAGTAACCAAATTCTTACCACCTATCAACCTGCATGCGAGAAGATGAAAGGGGACTGAGCTGTCATTGTCACGTGACTATATAGACTTACCAGTGTCACCGGGGGTCACACGTGACCATGTTGGTATAAGATTCTCGACCTGTACATGCGCAAGAGTGATCATTCAGTGCTTTAAGCACCGCCTCTGGCGGTCAGTAGGGATGAAATAGAACAGCAGATCCTCACACCCTCAGCATAAATATAGCTGTGGACAAGTTCAGTGATGCCTATTGTTCTTGCAAGGCTGGGTAAGTCGGCATTCATGGTTTTGACGGTTACTTTTGGAATCAGTGATTTCTGTTGTTGGCAAATGTTTGAGTGCGCCTAGGCCTGATACTCGGTGCTAGCGTGGCTAACACGATTACAGTTTCGTAAACAGCATTTTTAGGTAAAATAAAATCTTTAATGCATGTCAGATACGGTACACATTGCATATTGATCTGTTCATCTAACGTAAGACTGTGTAACAGACAGGCTTCAGGGTGTATCGTACTGCCATTATGCTGTACTTAGCTAAAATGTTTTCATAATGGATGTGTTTATTATTGACTTTTTCAGACTTGGGGTCATTGTTCACACATTATAGGCCTCCTTAAGACCTTATAATATTTCAAGCTTCAAAATTCAAAAGGGATCGGGAGGTGCTGGGTCACCCTGGACAGGTCGCCAGTCTGTCGCAGGGCCACTCAAAATATCCCCATTCACTAAACACAAAGAAAGCAAAGTAATAATACTTACACCAGCACACACTCCTTTGTTCTTATTGATCCTACGACGGTTGAGCTGCAAATGCGGTCGTCCACAAGCTTTGAGCCAAGCAAGGCATTCCGTATCAGATTTGGGAAATCTGAATTTTATTTCCA
>NW_015114762.1:79970-95864 GCF_001443285.1 Poecilia latipinna | reverse complement strand
AGAACCATTCTTTTTCGAGTCCTGACGCAAAAACTTTCTGCCGGTCTGCTAGTCCACAATCTACATTAGCATGTGTTTACTACCGTGGCTTGTGTTTTGTGAGACAGTCACGCACATGGTAGCTGCGCTGTGACGTGAAATGGGCATTAGCCAATGAAACGCGGCCCCTGTGGTAAGGTCCGTTGCGGGTTTTAGTGACTGCTTACTCCCACATATAGGGGGCAGTATTTCTTACTTCTACTACACCACTGCCTCAGCCTACTTGATGGGAAGATAGTCTGTGATCCATATGGCGAAGAAGGTCACATTTACCGCCAGACATAAGCGCAAATATCGCAAAATGTCTTGCAAATATTTCTAAATTAGCTTCACAAAAAAAATCACAAAAACAATCATGAGGTAGTGATCCATGTGGTGAAATGTTCAATATTATTTACTTCTAGAACGAACTTATTGAATGCAGACACGGCTATTTGAGTTTTATCAGTTCATTCTGTTACAGCATGATGAAGATGTGGCCCAAAATGAAGATGAGTTTGAAGATGAATAAGTGTTTACATGAACACTGAAGTCCTAAATGGCATATGTGTGTCATATTATTAGTTTTTTAGATAACAAATATATCAACACAAGCTGGATATTAAGCTTCCAAGGCAGCAATCTAAGAGAAACGCAACAACAAATGAAAATCCCCATTGACTGGTGACCTTTAAAATGGTAATACCCTGCTCCATCCATCCATCCGTCCGTCCGTCCGTCCGTCCGTCCGTCATCTCCAAGGTATTTCTGCTCTGACATGTTCTGGATCTCCAGAGAGGCTGCCTTCATCCTGTATACATGCTGGTAGTACGAGAGGACAGACAGTTTTGTGCAATTTAATATTTGCCGTGGGAAAGATCATTCAGCGACAAGCCGTCCATCATGAAGACAGCAGGAAGCAGTCATTGTCTGGAAGACGGCACTCTGTGAAAGCAGTTTTCATGTCTCAATAGATGCGTTTTTTTTTCTTTCTTCTCCCCACCAAAGCAGTTGCAGTTTTAAGTCTGACTGATTGTGCGAGAACCAATTTTAATTAGATTTTCCTCCAAAGCTCCACTCCAGAGCCTCATCGTTACACTATGATGCATTAAAGCAGCTTTTTGCAGTAAATGTTTGAGCCTTTCTTTGTTGTGTTCTGAGTTTCTGCAGGGCACTGCAATGCAGAGATGGGGGTAATCGACTTGAATCGCATTATTTAAGCAGGTTGTCAAACACACCAACAATGTTTCGCTGTATTCTAATCTTAAATGTTTTTCCATCATAATTAGCAGAAATAAAGATTTTGAAATATCCATCTGTGCGTGACTAATCTATATGATGTGTTTCATTTAGTGAATTACAGAAATAAATGGACTTTTCAGTAATTCTACCAGACATGTCAGAAAAAACACACACAGTCCTGTAGAGCGTCTTTATCATGAGCTTTTATCATTTTGCTCACAGAGATCCGCTGCCCAAAGCTCAACATGCTGGCTAACGGAGGCTACAAATGCTCGGACGGCTCCTACTACAACTCTCGCTGCGAGTTCTTCTGTTCTGCTGGATATTCCATGAAAGGCCAGAAAACATCCGTCTGCCAGTACAACAAGGTGTGGAGCGCCGGAGTCCCCACATGCATCGGTAAGACTGTGATTGTATTTGATAAATTTGCTGCTTTAAGCGTGGCCAGAGGATTTCTACAAGATTTCACAGATTTTTCTTGAAACGCCTCGTCAGTTCCAGGGCTTTTATTTTTTTTTTCCTGATTATCTGATCGATGCTTGGAAGAAAGCAGACCTCTAGACACGAATCATCTTTCACAGACAAACCGAAACAGGCAGGCAGCATTTTTCTTTTCCATTCACTGGAAAATTACACTATTTTCACTTCTTGCACAGAGTCAGAGATGAAAATGAGTGAGAGATGAAGGAGCTACGTTTTGATGAACACATCAATGAAAGAACAGGTTTGCAACTGCAGTCAGTGTTTTTTTTTTTTTTTTGATGCTTGTACAGACTGCACTACAGCCAGCATGTACTGAGAGTGTGTTGAAGATTTAACATTGAGTTTTCTACTTTTTTGTCTACAAGGACACTAAGAAACATCCCTGTTTTCACTTTATGATTCATTTGCTTTTGTGTTACACTGGAAGGTTCTTTGACATGTTTCTGATTTCGCCAACATTTCCCTGGATGATTATGTTTGTTTAACGCGACAAACCGCCCGGGAGTTTTTGCTCCAGCACAAAGACAAATGAGACGAATGAGAATGCACACTCACCCAGTCAAATCTGTATCTGCATTTAGCAGAACATGAATATTTCAGAGTGTGGAATCATGCTGGAGAAAATAAAATGAACCCTTGGAGACACACAGAGAGAGAGACAGCATAAAACAGAGAGCGTGTTTTAGTGCAAACTATCTACAAACATGCAAATTTTTATTTATTCATCTAAATAGTGAGAAATAAATACATTAATATTCCTGAGTTTCTATATTTGGGCTTTTTAATTAAATATGCCATCATGTAGCAACTTTAGCTACAGTAACTCACAAAAATAATTAACCTTTTTTTAATTTTAGCTGTGTTCTGCATTTTCTTTTATTGGGATTTTATGTGATGGACCAACACAAAGTGGAACAAAGCTATGAAACACGAGGAAATGTAAACAGGATCCCACATCTGCAAAACTACCAAGACGTCTGGCTTTTATAGAAATGTGGTTAGAGGAAAGTCATTACCTGGTGCTGGCAGCATCATGCTGTGGAGATGGTTCGTTTTTCTTTAGCAAGGACAGAGGTACTACTTAGAGCTGATGTGATATGGTGAATAAAAACAGGCAAACGCTGGAAGAAACCCTGTTAGCTCTGACAGGATTAGCGTTAGTGCTAACCCTAACATCAACAGAGCAAAGACTCTGAACACCGCCATGAGTAAACTATAATAAATTAGTTTAGGATCAGTGCGTAACCATGAGTTAAAATGGTCAAGTCAAAGTCTTGGCCTATATCAAAACTATCATTTCTGACAAGAAACGTTCACAGATGCTGTCAATTCAGTGTAACTGAGCTTCAGCTGTTTTGTCAACAGACGTAGGCAAGAATTTCTGTTTCTATACACGCAAAGTTGGAGACACTTCCAGATGGACAAAAGACATTAAGCGTGTCTCTATTGTTTTTATTATACTACATAAAATTGAAGTTAGTGGCTGAAACTTGAAATAATGTGATCAAATTGAACACTTTTGTTTATCACTAGTGACATTTATGTGCATAAGACAGAAGGCCAAATTCTGTCTTGTTATTTTTTTTGCTTTGTGCTGCCTACCGTTATCGGTGAACCATGCACGCTCATGTGGATGAAAAAAGGATTAGATAAAGATCTCTTTCTTATCTGTTTGTAGATATTGATCCCCCGAAAATCAAGTGTCCCAATGTGAAGGATAAATGGGCAGAACCAGGAAAACTGACGGCGAGGGTGACTTGGGACACACCTGAGGGCGTCGACACTGCAGACGGCATCCTCACAGAGTCAGTCCGGACGTAACCCTTTGATTCCTTTAAGACCTTTTCTCTTCAGACTCAGCTTAAATCCTGTTTATAAACTGGTCAGAGATCAGAGTATAAGATTAAAACTCAGCATGGGCTTTCCAGTGTGACCCTGAAAGGGAAACCACCGAAATCCGACTTCCCAGAAGGCCTTCATAAGATGTCCTACAGCGTGTTTGACCGGGCCGGGAACAAAGGGTCCTGCCGCTTCACCATCAGAGTGCGAGGTGAGCCTGAGACAGCAGCTTGAACAGAGCTGCTTTTTTATGTACCTACAGAAAAATACACAGATCTATATTTGAGCTTTTACGTCTGACCATTAAGCTAATGTTGATAACAAGCCGATAGGACATAAAAAGCTGATTTGTAATGAAGATTATTTAAATGTTAAGGAAATTAAGCTACTCAAACCAACCTACTCCACTGTAAAAACGTATTTACTTTATTTTTCAATGTCCATGAAATGTCAGTCAGTGCACCAAATAAGACAAAAAGACAGAAACAAATACTTTATCTTATGGGGAAAATTACATTTTGTGAAATAATGACCATTTACATGGATTTAATGAGTGTTTTTTTAAAATTACACATATACAAGTATTTATCTATACAAGATTAAATATTTATAGAAATGGATCAATTTCAATATATATTTTGTTCTTTATGCAGAACATTCACTGTTTTGACTTGATAAATGTCTTAGTTTGATAAAAGTCTTACAGAAGTTAAAGACCCGTGACTGTTTATTAAAAAAACTGTCACAGCAAACTAATTAGCTGTTCTTGTTTCAGTGTATTTGAATAATATTCAGTTTATATGTTTGGAATTATTAGAAAAAAGTCTCAATTCTCAGTATTTGTGTTTTGTGTAAAAAAAAAAAACAAAAAACAAAATAAAACACACAAATACTGTTTTTGGATGCAAAATGTTATTTTTAATTGCCAACCTGTTTAATCCTGGCTGCTGCTCCTCTTCCGTGTTCCCGTCTTTGCACAGTGCGTCGCTGCAGCCGCCTGTTCCCTCCAGACAACGGCTACATGAAGTGCGACAGTGACGGAGACAACTATGGCGCTTCTTGTCACTTCTCCTGCACCGGCGGCTCCGAGCTGCAGGGCAGCGCTGCCAGAGTGTGTCAGTCTGGACTCTCCTGGTCTGGTTTAGACACAACGTGTGCACGTATGTACCGCTCAACACGCAAACAACCAAAGCTGTTTTAAATTTAAGCTGAGTGTATTATTATATCTCTTCTTGCATGTGTTCAGTAGTCATTGAGGTTACAAACAATTAGTCCAACTAAAAGCTTTGGGTTAAAAAATGGGACATGGAAGTAAACTCCAAACCTAACATGCTATAAAAAGTAACAGGTTCCGTTTTTGTGACGTATTTGTATGCGTGGATATTTAATATAAATTTTAACTTGACTGGAAAATGTAAGAAAAGCTAAATTAACAAAAGAGAAGAAAAGACCAGTTTTATATTCTATAAAATATAAGTAAACATACACTTTCTACTGAGGATTAATTTGGACACTTTCACATTTATTCCTACTGGAAATGAATCATTCCATGTGATTAGAACATAAACACTGAGGTTTTTGAAGGAGTTTGTCTGCTAAACATTCATTGTGAGATCTAAAGGTCTGTCTGAAGCCTTCAGGAAGACAACAGGAGTAAACAGACCTTAAAACAAACAGTCTACAAGCAGAGGACATTTGAAAGAGCTACAAACATCCCCCGAGTCTTTAAGTTCAAACGCAACCATCCTAAAAATAGTGTATTAATTTGTCCACAATTCTGCTTGAAAAATCCAGAAAACTAAATGTGGGAAAGTTTAGAAATTTGAAACAGAACATAGGAACCAAGCTAAAAATTGGATTATGTAAGATAATTAATGTATTCCTAGTATTCCTCTTTAACATACCTTTTTACAAGTTCATTTGATATTCTTTGTAATGAATTAAAAATGCTCTTCATGCACTGTAATGTGCATGAAGCTGTGTGTATGCTACAGGGGCGAATTGTGCAGCTTTTCCATTGTGTTTTCCAGAAGTGAGGGTTAAGGGGTTAAAGTCTTGCTTACAGTCTCATCTCAAGGTTTGCGCCCCTTCAAAATTATATTTAGTGACCAAATAAGTGAACCGTCACATTGTGTGAGGTTATTTATTTGGTAGGACTAATAAAGGAATAGTTCAAGAGCTAATTTGGAGAAGTCCTGGATCCAGATTCAGCATTTTTCTTTTTGTACGTGTCAGTCATTTCTGATATTGCGGTCTCTCTATGGATTTGGAGGCTCGGTGGAGGAGAAAATAGCAGCCTGTCCATCGATTTTAAAAAAATCCATAGCGAGTTCATTCTGTTTCACACTCGTCTGTGAGGCAGGAAGAAGCTCCTCATCGTCGGCCTTAATTATGCAACGCCTCACACTGACACTGTGTGGTAATAAGTATTCACCTTCATGTACTCTCCTTCATATACTGACTTAATTTTGCGTTCGATGTCATCGCAGCCATGAACATAAATGTGGGGGTGCGTTCGGCCGCGGCGCTGCTGGACCAATTCTACGAGAAGCGGCGGCTCCTCATTATCTCTGCGCCGACGGCTGCCAATCACAATTACCGTTTCCAGATGACTAACCTGCAGGTGAGGCACGACTCGGGCGCACACACACACTGGAGCAGGAAAGCAGCGCGGATAAAGACGACTGCGGTGTGTTTGAGTTGTTTTTAATCTCAGCACAACAATTGAGAAGAAGGAGAGGGCGTCAAGCTGATGATCAGGAGATGTCTCAGCGATGAATAAATGATAGTGACACAGCTCTGTGAGTGGTGTTGTTTTCCTCCACGACGTCAGAAACCATTAAGTCAGAGCTTTGTTTAAACCCCTGACCTTTTCGATTCAGCTTATGAGTCGAGAGACTTAATCGGTGTTAGTTCATCAACGGGTCCACTGGTCAGTCCGGTTGCTAATCCTCTAGTTTGATTATAACAGATTGATTGTTTTTAGATTTCCTGTCAGATATTGAGCCATTTTTAAACTATTCCTAAAAAAACAAGGGATTGTTGGGTCGTTCTTTAATTAGTGATTCAAAAATGTGTCTTAAATTAACACTGATTAGGCCTTGTTTATTGTTAACTAGAGAGAGTTTGTTCAAGGAGAGTCACATGACAGATCTGGTGTGGATTAAGTATAAGACGCACAATTACATGTGATTCCTCATACAAGTAATTTATGTAAATGCAATGTCTTCCCTCAGAGTTGATTGGATTGATTAGATTTTATCTATCAGGTGTCGGATCCTCATTAGGTCGTCACTCTGCAAAGATAAATAAAACCCCACAGACCTGTTCAATATGGTGCAGAGATGCACAGATCATAATGAGGCCACATATTTTCACAACTCTGAACTGACATTTTGCACATCTGTCTCCACTTCAGTATTCTTTAAGCACCGCTCCACCGCCTGCCGAAGCCGCTGTGTGAAAAACTCCTTATTTCTCTTGACTGGAGCTCCAGGTGTCTCCTCCTACATGTTTGTTCTGCGTTGTGTGTCATCCCGTGCTCATGTCCAAATCGACATAACATCTGCACATAAATTACCACACATCTATTCTGCAATTCAAACAATTGATAAATAGAGTAGAATAGAAACAGCCTTTATTGTCCTGCAAAGGGGAAATTCAGGTGAAACGATAACATCAGGTATAAAGGTGCACACGCAATAAAAACATTTTTTGAAATGTTGAAAACAATATATAAAACAAATGAAGCCAATGTTACTACTTAAACATATGCAGCAGAGGTTATTTAATTTTTTTAAAAGTGTAACATCCACTGTAATTCCATATATTGTGTGTTTTTTTTGTTTTTTTTGTAAACAGAGCGAATAAATCCAGCTGCTTTAGTTTTTGCAGAAAATTAGACCAGCTTTCGACGATCTCAGGACAGACACAAATCATGTTTGTCCAAGTATGGAAAAAAAAAAGAATAATATTTATGTTTTCAGCCTTTTCTTTTTTGGTTTTTGGAAACAGGAAATCCCAAACATTTTAGAAATGGATAGCCAAAGAAAATGAGGGTAAATTTTGATGGGTTAATCAGGTTCGACAGATGGATAATCACATTTTGATCAATAACAGCAGGTTTAGTGACATGACATGAGGATCTTAGTTTTTGAGCATATCAGGTTTACGGTGCGATGGCCGGGAATCAGATAACTAATTAGTTTTTGTTGTGACGTTTGATGACTATTTCATCCATTTATGTCCATTTCCGTTGCAAAAATCTACTTTCTTCTTCATGTTAAGTGATGCAAAGTGGCGCAGTTGTCAGCTCTGTAGCTTCGCAGCTAGAAGGTGATGGACTGGTGACCAGTCGATGTCGTAAGTTTCATACGGCGACCAGTGGAGATGGGCACCAGTGACCCCGTTTAGACGACAGGCAGAGAAAGGTTCAGTTTGGATAAAACCCTCACACACAACAAAGCACAACCCATTTTTAAGAATAATTTACGTGACAGAATCCCACAGTTGCATAAATAAATAAACTTATTGGCTTTTGCCGTGTCACACAATGTGTTTCTGTTTCATTAAAGGAGTAATTGCTCAGCCGTATACTTGTCTCTTTGTCACAGATGGGGAGCAAACACAACATTATGTTGTTATAGACGGTATTATTACGGCATTATCCAGGAGGCTCATGTCCAGCTGGTTAAACATAATTATTTGCAGCTAATTATAGGTCTGAAATATAACAGTTCAGCTTTGTTTTCCAGCTGCATCTGACTAGATAAAATTAGTGTTTATTGTTGGCATGATGTTAAGCAAATTATTATTAACATGCTTTCATTCAGCTCTGAGGATGCAGCAGCTGGTTGCTTTACATCCTTTAAATAAAATTCATTTTCTTTAATATCATAGAGAAGATTAAAACCACCTTACAGAACCCAATGGCTTTTTTAATGAGATTTTCTTCATAAATGAAAGAAGGGGAAGAATATTTCTCATGAAAATATAATTTCCCTTCATTGTCAACATTTCTTTTAATACAGCAGGCACAATGAAATAATAATAAAAAAACATCTTCTTTCCTGAAGATATTTTTGTTTTGTTTTTTTGGATTAACAGAATAATTGGATTACAAACAGTCTTTAATAAGAGATTTATTCAGAATATGAACCGGGTAGAGCTAAAACTAGGCCACTGGGTAAAGCTAATTTTCATATATATATATATTCTTTTACAGTTTTTGGCTTCCTTAACGCTCTAGCTGTGTTAATCTTTCGGGTCCATATACTCCAGTTAATGATAAATCAATTACTAAATTAGTTGACGATTATTTCAGTAACTGTTTTATCGTGATTAATCGTTTTAGCCCTGGTAAGATCTCCAGTTTCTCACCTCCATGTGACTCAGTAGCTGTGTAACATGTGGATCTTTGTCCCAGCCCGCTCAGTGTGGACTGGACCTGAGACACGTCACCGTCATTGAGCTGGTCGGGACGTATCCAGCTCAAGTTGGCCGAATCCGCCACAGGCTTCTCCCGCCTGGACTGGCCCTGCAGATCAGGTACTGACACACACACACGCAATCGTGGGTAACCTCGGCAAACATGACTTTAATCCGGCATGCGTTTCCTAGGATACTGCTCCGGATCCCTCAGAGGTCGTTCCACATGGTGCTGGTGGACAAGCAGGGCATAGACAAACAGCGCTACCCGTTCCCCATCACGGCAGCTGAGCTGTTCACCACCATCGACACGTTTCCGCTCCGCAAGGACGAGATGCTGCTGCAGCAGGAGGCGGGCCAGTTCTGTCAGTCGTAAAAAACAGGAGCCTCCCTTCGTGGAGCGTTGATCTTTTTTGTTGCTCCACAGACACACGCAGCTCAGATCATCGTGTTTTGTGCCACACACTCCTCTCTGAAGTCCTCCTGTCCTGTATCCAGTGTGTGTTTATGTGTGTTTCTGCGTGTGATCAAAGATGTCTGGCATGTTGCTGATCTGAAGCTGGTCTGAGCAGATCACACGGTGCTTTGCAGTCACATCCAGGGCCGTCACTGTGTGTTTTATTTTATTTTTTTATACATTTTTTCAGAGCAGAAATATGATTTACTATTTTGTAAAAAAAAAAGAAAAAAAAAATAAACTTTTGGAAAATTTCTATTCTTTGTAATATTTATATCTTACATCTGACTTTGCGATGTACTTTGAATTCATAAAACTAATAAAAAGTGAGTAATGCGGAGGTTGCGCTTCTCGGTGATGTTTGTTGTGAGTCAGTTTAATTTATTTCTGTGGAGAAATCTCCGTCATCATGATGTCATTTGGGTTTGTTAGTCAAAAAAAAAAAAAGATTGCATTTGACTCAGAGGTTTGCCATGTGTTAAACTGAAATGGTTGGTATAGAAACGTGTTTATAATTTTCAAACCCACTGCTTTTGTGGCTTTGTCATTTTACCTGACACACACACACCTTGTAAACCTTGTAAACGTACAACAAATACATTTCAGTGCATTTTATGTGACCGACCAGCAAAAATGAGCACCCATGAATGTAACTGAAGTAGATTTTCAATTAGATTGAATCTGGACTTTGACTGGGCCACTTTAACAGATAATCTGAACCATTTAATTGTAGCTCTCTGGCTGCAGGTTTAGGATCGTTGCTCTGCTGGATGATGAAACTCAGAATCGGCTCTTTTGGCCAAGATTGTGTGCAAAAAAAAAAAAAAAAGAATTTAAATTTTGCCTCCGACATTCCCAGCATGAAAGAATGAAGTGTGTATAAATATATAAACTTCAGAGGAAATAAAACAAAAGATAAAAGAAACATTTACATTTATATGTATGTACAGGCAAGTTCTCCCAACTCCAAGTCTTTTGCAGCTTTCTGCTGGTTTTCTTCTAACGTGACAGTTTCACCATCACTGCTGAAAAAAAAACACACATCCACAGCATGACGCTGCTGCCACTGTGCTCTATTATGCAGATGACATTAAAGAAGATGTTCAGTGGAAGAATTACACCACCGATGGCTTTTTTGCGTCTAAAAGATGTTTTGGCTTCATTGAAGCAGAAGACTTTCTTCAACGTACCGGCTGTTTCCACAACATATTTATTTTTGGAGTTTTTTTCTTCCAAAACGTCTCTCTTCTTTCCACTCCTAAAGCCCAGATTCACACTGTGCACATAAAAGAAAATGCTGCCATCTGAGCTTTGGACACCTAAGTTTCACACTAAATGCTACTACTATTAATGGTCCAGTTTGGGTGAATGACCGTGGCCATGCACTATTTTAAGATATTTAACTTTTTGTCATTAGATTCTTAGACCTAGAAAGGTTGGTTTGCAGCCTAACTCTGCTTTAAACTTTTCTCCAACGCTATTTGTTGTGTTCCCTGTTCTTCATGATGCTGTTTCTTGTCGAACAAACCTCCCAGACCTTTGCAGACCAGCTGGATTTATATTGTGTTAAAACTTTACCCAGGTGGAGTCTGTTGATCTGGTGACTTCTGAACGCAATTAGTTTTCCACTGGATTTTGTAGGTGCTTTGGGTGGCAGATAAATATGGATGCCACAGAGTTTTTTTATTTGTAAAAATTCACGTGTCCTTGTACTTCAGCTTTACACTGTGGCAAATATACTTTCAAGATGAAAGAATGACTTTAGAGCGAGAAATGGCTCCTGCTAATTAAGGCAGCGAAGAGGTTCCTGTGCTTTTAAATGGCAAATATTAAATGCATCAAATATCAAACGTGCCACAGATGTAACAACAGATGTAACCACAGATGGGCTTTCTTTATTTTGCCTGCATCAAGCTCAGAAAAAGGTCGGTATGCTGTTATAGACATTTTTCTGCCCAGGGTGGTTATAGCTAAGGCATCAGCTATCTTCACGTCATGAGAAATGAATCGGACCTTTTCTTTTTTTTTGGTTACATGACTAATGCATGATTGTAACCTTTTTATGCATTCATCTTGTGCTGTGATCTGGGGATAAAACTGGAGCTAAATAAGGGAAATAAATGTCACAACAGACTTGTTGGGTTAACGCCTGAAAAATTATTTCCATTTAACCACCACCTAAAACACGACAAGCACAAATCAGTCAGGTATTTTTCTGTTCTTTATAATACCAGTAATATTCTCCAGAAAGCAATCAAACCATCTTACAGACTATGGAAAGATGCATTTATTTCAAAATATTCTCAAAGCACATTTGGGAGAAAATAAGCTTTTGAAAGGTGAGTTTGATGATCAGAACCAGACACAAGAGAGGATGGTACATGCAGTACATAAATATTTTCCTCTGTTTTGAGACTTTGCATGAGATTCTCTGTCATGCTAAACGGTCAGCACATGAATTTTAGTTATTGTTACTTTGCGTCTGGGAGTTTAGAGCAGACGTTTACAGAGAGAGACCCGGGGAATATAACGAGCATTCCACATGAAATGAAGGTTTTTGTTTTTTTGTTTTTGTTTTTTATATCTGGAAATGTTTCGGTGAACTGCAGAACGCATCGCAGAACGAATGATCACAGTGCCCCGGGCAGCAATGACAAGGTCAGCGTCTGATTATCAGTGGCTCATGATCGGCCCCCACCCCCTCCCTGAGATGATGGCAGCTCACGTCGGTGCTGACTCACTGTGTGACACGCAGACCCGGCTCAGGGTTCCTGAGAACACGCTGCAGATCACACCTTCTCCTCTAGGTGCAAAGTGATGTCAGCATCAGTGCTTTGTGTAGCCTTCTTGTTCCTCTCTACCCTAACGAACACACTGATACAGTGTTATGTAACTTTACAAGAAAAAAAAAAAAAAAAGCTAGTCTAGATTTCCAAATCAGACAAAACTTTGGGCCACATTTTATATATTTGCTTTAAAACCAGAGGGGGGAGGGGGAAAGCAGATAAACTCATTTATAACCCCACTGTTTAATAAACCAGCAGCTGGTGCTTACATTATTACTTACTGTATTGGTTTCATTTTGATTATTAAAGAGTGTATACATGGTTTGAAGTCCTGACATAAGAAAACATCAAAATTACTGCAATTACTTTTTAAAACTGATGTTTCCTTCTCGCGATTTAGCTTGCAAATTCTCAAGAATTAGTGGGAAAAATCATTTTTGATTAAGCTTTTGCTTTTAGGGGGGTAACTAGCTTGTCAAGATTTTTGCTCTTTACTTATGACAGTCTTCTGTATTTTTGTTTCTCTCTTACAACCAGGAGCAGCTGGTTAACATCTCAAAATCTCAAATAATACCTGAACTTTATCTAAGAGCTCATGTCAAAGTAAACAGAAGACAGGATTCAAAAGGGCAACCATAGGTGTCCAGGATTTTGTGCACACGATAATTTAAATTTTGAAGAAAAAAAAAAGATACACGTGAAAAGAAATGAGTAAATCAGAAAAGTTGCATTGAGCACTTTGAGAACTGACTGGTTTTATTCCGTTTCCTGGGTAGCTGGAGCTGTTCGTTGTTCTACACTTGGCAATTTTCCCAGCATCTAAATTTTGAACTAATATTTAGCATTTTCTTTACACTGCCATTTTTTTTATTTATTTTTACTGTCAGGAGAAATTTGTGTCAAGTTAATTCACATCATCAAATGCAACAATAACTACAAAAAAAAAAATAAAAATAAAAAATGTCTTCCAAGATATTTTCCAAAAATGTAGCTTAAGAGTTTTTCTGGCTCCAGTTTTCATCAATGCAAGATGTTTATGTTCTTCACAAATCTTACTGGGGTTTTCTACAGTAAGTTCTCTGGTTTCTTCTACTGTCCAGAATGATATTAACCTTAGAAAGGAGGGTGTATGAATATATGTATCATATATCCTCTTGTAAAAGATTTAGCTGCTTTCCCCCTCAGTGTGCATCACCGGCAATGAGATATATACAAGCAACAAGACTTTGTTGCTCATAGAGGGAATGTTTATATATATAAATATATATAGTATTAACCAATGCCTCATCTAAAACACCTTTAATCATTTCGATTAGCTGTTACTACATGCAGGAACGACCCACAGACGAGACGAGGACGGAGACATTAGGAGGAACCATGTGCTTATCTATAAGTTACACAAAGTTAAATACAACACGGGTTTCCTAAGAACAGCAGCAAACGGCAGCAATGCTTTGTCAAGACAGATGCTTTGGGAGGAAAGAGGGGCACATGTGGGTGAGAGAGTAAGGCATGACTGGTTGTGGTGGACAGGAGAGGAGATCTGAGCAAGAAAGGAAGAAAGAAAGCACAAAGAGGAGCGGTTCCAGTTGAGTCACTGCTTGCTTCTTTTCTTGACCGATCGACCTCTCCAGCTCTCTCTCCACAACTTCAGGCCGCTTCCTCTGCTTCTTTCCCTCCCTGTAATTCGCTCCTCCGTTGTGCTGCGGTCTAAGTTCATGTGCTGCACTTGCGCATGGTCGACCGCAGCATCAGAGTGCACTCTTGAGGAACCTCTGGGTTTTCAATCATGCGCTGCCAGACCTGCTGCTCTTCCCCGTACGAGTCCATCCAGTCCACCGCGTTGCCATAGCTTTTGCCTGCAGGAAAACGAGACAAATATTTGGTTCAGCTTGTTGGAGCGTTTAGAGATCCCAGAGGATGTTAATGTGTTCCATTAACTGAAAAACAATATTTACGTTTTTGATGGTTTTGGTTAAATTACATCAGCAGGTATAAAACAAACTATGTCACATGTTTTAAAGTCATGTTTAAAAATCTGCTCCTAGTTTTGATCTAAAATGTCGCATCTAATTCTCAATATAACTTCATTACATTTTACCATCAAAAACCTTTATGTATTTTACTTGGTTTCATGCAGTTTTTAGAAATTGTACTCAAGTACATGTAAGTCAACTTATTTTTAATTGAGTAAAAGTTAGAAGTATCCAAGATGTCAGTGCAACTTTTTTGATTACATGCAAAATGGATTATGGTGGAAAATTAGCACTGAAACACAGCAGTGATGCTTTTCTACATCAGATTTGATTGGAATATAACGGAAAATCCTGGAAGAAACTGGTAAAATACTTTTACCAGGCTTTTGACCCCAAGGAATAGCTTAAATTAAAGCATATTTATGTGGCCCAGTCAAAGCCCAAATCCAACTGATAGTATGTGGCAATTGATGTTCAGAGTTGCTTTCCATCCAGTTTGGCAGCTGAGGCCGTCTCTCAAACATAACCAAAAGCTTGCACAATAACAAAGCTGAATATCTCAAGGGCTTGAAAGGCACATTTCTGAAAAATATCTAAAACTTTCCATCCACATAACAATGTTGTTAATTCATGCTGGTCTACTGAGTCAAATCCCAATAAGATACACTGACGTTTCAGCTTTTAACGTCATAAAAATCCCCAAAAGTTCAAGGAGTACGAATAGTTTAGAATAGAAGCTAACAAGCAGATTATCAGCTGGTATTTTCCTCTCCTACCTGTCCCCGCTCCCAGCCTGACTCCTCCTAGGAAAACATTGCTGGACAAAGCCTCTTTGTCCCACACGGTCAGCTCCAGGCAGATGTTGTTGAGGTCTCCGTCCTGCAGGCCGCAGTAGGTGAAGGTGTGGTTCCACTGCGGGTTCACGGTGCGCCGCTCCACCGCCGTCTTGTGCTTGGTTGACTTGTTGTTGTCTGGGAGGAGGTACCTGTGGGAGAAAGTTTACAGCTTCTCGTTACTCTGCTGGGCTGCACGCGCAGCTGAACACGGACCGGAGCGTCTCTGTTATGCGATTCTTAACATTTGCTATCACAAAGTGAGTCAGTGAACAGAAAGTAAAAGATTACTTGAGGCAAAAATATTGTCTGTAGCAGCAAGTAAGCAAAAAGCAAGAATCAAAAGATGGGGAAAAAAAATGAAGTGACAAAGTCTTAAAACATTAAATGGTTTGAAGAAAAACGTACAAAAAGTTAATTGAATAATTGAATAATGTTTCTTTAAAGATCTTTTATTATTCCCAATAAGTAACTAATCTCAAGGCAACCACAAAAACCATATTGACCCAGACGATTAACCATAGAAGAAAAAAGAAAAGGGACTAAATACAAGAAATACAAACTCTTAACAAAACAGATAAAAACAGTAGTGAAATTATAAGATATGTCACAAAAATACATTAAAGGAAAAAAGAAAAAAGAGAAGCAAGGGGAAGTAAAAACTCTTTATAAAAAGATTTTTACAAAATACATTGATTGAAAAACACCCATAAAGAATGCAAATACATTTTTAATGTTGATATTTACAACACAATACTGATGGAGGTTACTGATTAATCAGAGTAGTAAAGGTACATTTAACATTTTTTTTTTTTTTTTTTTTTTTTTTTTTT
>NW_015114762.1:55906-76845 GCF_001443285.1 Poecilia latipinna | reverse complement strand
TGGGGGTTTCCGTTTAAAGAGAGGAGTAAAGGTGAATTTTAAATTTTTTTTTTTTTTTTTTTTTTTTTTTGCAACTTGAACATATTTACCAGGCTGGCAATTTAGTAAAAATTTAACTGGATGGTGGATTTTTTTTTTTTTTTTTTTTTTTTTTTTTTACAATAAATACTTGTTCATATAAAGAACAAGAGATTCAGAAAACCTGAATCTCTCCTGTTAGATAATAAAGTAAAGAACAGAGTCTGGAAACTCAATGATTTTTCCATACTTTTTTTTTTTAAATCCAGATTTTTAGTAATAAAATCCAATTCCACACTTTCCAAGCTGCTTTTCCACAGGAATCCTGCATATATTAAGATTTTGTCTTGACAAATTTCATAATTATGCATCCATTATGCAGAACAAATGTCAACACCCTTATGTGTCTGATCGTAATGTGTCCCCTCAAACATCCCAAGCTGCGTCCTGAATCTCATCTCACCCTTTGACAAACGGATCCGAAGTGCCTCCAGACTTGACCGCTGTTAGATTTTTGGCCCCTTTGACCAGCAGCTCGACCATGCCCCCTTTAGGCAGCGTGAAGCTGCTCGTCTTCTTGCCTTTCAGGAAGCTCTTCTTCACTGCAAACCCACGAGAAGACGCAGACAAAAGCGGAAGAAAACAGATTTGTCAGCACACACGACTTCAGCGCCGTACTTCAGAGACTACTGGGAATAAAAAAAGCTGCATGTTTGAAGGATTTGATCTCAGATGTGAGGGAGTTCTGTTTTTAGCTGCTGACAACTCAAAAAAAAATGAGTCATAAATAAATAAAAACTTTACAAGAAGAAATGTGTTTGACAACTCTCGGAGGGCTCAACATTTCTACACCTGAAAACAAAGAATACAAACTAAAAGACACATTCACACACATTGATCACTCTGGCTGATAATTTAACTGTCTGTAAACGCAAGGATTAAAAGCTTTACAGGTCCCAGGAGAAATGAAAACGGTGTAGAGTATTACTCAGGAGTTCTGCACTTTACAGTAAACAGAAAATGTGACATTTAATGGGGTCTAATATTTCAGAGTCTTTATAAAGAAAGTCGGCGTCTGGGTAACCGATGACCCTTGAACCTTTCCATATTAATCAGAGCTGTGAGTGTGACGGCTGTCTGGATGAATAAGTCAAAGGAAGAGTGCGGCAGACAGCATCCAGAGGTGTGAGGGGTAAAACAATACCCCCATTATTAAGAGTGGACTGGGCAGCAAGCTGCCAGCGAGCATTTCAGACATAAAAGTCTGAATATAAACCTGATTGAGTTTAAGAAGTAGAAATGTTGTCATTTGTCTCTGGGAAAGAAAAAAAAATTGACTGTAAGTGCTTCTGTTCAGGTTGACAGATACCAATTTATACCTAATATTTTCCCCCACTGATTGTGATCTAAACCATTCAGTTAGTATCTGAATCTTAAAATACATAAAGAGATTATGTTGAACGTACAGTACTAGTATGAGCATGAATTTATTCTTTTATGACTCAATAACTTTTAAGAACTAGAAATGGTTTGAAATAAAAAAAAAGAGCAACATGTATACATATACGAACTCAGTGCACTAAAGTTTAAATAAATGCTCTGTAGCCACCAATAAGGATCTAAAATAATTCTGTGTGGATATCTGAAAACTCTTCCATGCTTAATTTAAATTGCTTAAATTCCTGGTGTGAAGCTTCGATTTGTAAAAGGTCTGAGGTCGGGGATTTGGACTTAGAAGGTTACTGACAGCCTGATCCATCCTGTTAGAGATTTCTGTATTGACGGAGGAGAAACTTGTGTGATTCAACAGAACAATTTGATCAATCTGACCCAAACTTCCCCCCCTTGAGATGAAAAAACAAACAAACAAACAAAAAAAACTGTTTGTAGTAATCAAGACACCATCAAGGCTGAAGTCTGTCATAAAATTGACAGAACGGGTCTTCCAACAAGACAATAATATTAAAAAAAAAACACACCTCAAAGCTGGTTTGGACAAGATGAAGCATGTCTTCCTAAAGCCCCAACCTCCAAACTACTGGAATTGTATTTTCAGTAGTTTGCTTTATTTTGAGCTCCACAATTTCTGAAATGTGGTCAGATAGCCATAAAGAATTTTGCCAGAAGCCCATTTATGTTGACTAAAAGCAAATAATCACGCTGCAATTTATTTATTTTTTCTGAGCCAGTATGTGTCATTTTGACCAGTGTGAACTAAAGAAAGTCCATAGTTTAGAAAATGATTAAAGTTGGTGTGTTAGCTTTCTGCCCTGGAAGAGGAAACGCTCAAATATGTCTTTACGCGCGCAAAACGACATCACCTGGACGTAAACTTTTCATGGTCAGTTTCAGTCATGTAGGACTTCCTGTTAATGGATAAAATGTGCCAAACCTGAACCTAAACTATTTGAACAAGGCAGGATATTCATTGCACAGTTTTCATTACATTTCGTTTTGAATCATATCTAGAAGCAGGGCGGTGACATTTCCCAGGGAAAGAAACCAACAAACAAATCCCCAGCTGTAAAAAAAAAAAAAAAAAAAAAAAAAAAAGTAAACAAACTTTCATCAGCACAGGCAGCTGAAGATTACACTAAAATTATATTTTTAAATGCAGCAGGTGGCGGGTGAGGATTCAGCTGTGTCTTAATTTACTGCAGGAAGGTTTAAAGAACCCTGTGCCACAAGGTCGTGACCTTCCTAAAACAATTACAGCTTCTCACTTTCACCTTTCAGATTAATTTCTGGTTAGCTGCAGCTGCAAAGTTGTATTACTGTATAACTTTATTTATTAGTTCCATCCTGATAAATTACAGTTTTGCATGAGGCTTTGAAGGGGAGCAATCCATAAAAAGCAAGGGTAAAGTGATGGTTGGAGCGTATATTTAGGCTTAAATCAGTGTTTGCATGTGTGTGTGTGTGCGTGTGTGTGTGTGTGTGTATCCGGCTTCAGCATCTGTTTATTGAAATGGATTAGAGTTTGTCCAGGCTAATGCTTGTTCAGACGGTGCTGATTGCAGTCAGCTGCAGGTAAAACGCAGAAAATACCTAAGTGCCTCATTTACATTCAGTTCAAAAATGATGCTAATCAGAAAAAAAAAGCCCATTGGACTGCAAGTATGAAAACCTTTTTTGAGTTGAGTTTTGTCCTTTCTGTTTTACAAATAATTAACATTTTCACATCCAACTTGCTAAAAGAGCCATCAAGATGCTGGAAGATAAGGAACAGAAAATAATCTCCAATGTCTTTGCCCGGCTCTGCAACAATTGGTGATGAGATGAGAGCGAGAAAAGGCAACTTTTTAATAGCGACTTGTTGGGTCAGTTGGAACCGAGTGTTTAATTATAGCTGGGTTAGGAGAAAACTGCATTCATGCTTGTTAAAAATGATCGGCTGGCTGGCGGATTACTCATTATTACAAGCTCCTGCAGCGCTGCCAAACAGCGTTCTCACCCTCAGAGCTTCTTTTTATAGATCAGCAAAAGAAATACTAATAATAACTTCCAGAAAAACAAACTTAGAAAGCGGCTACCTGTTTCAAACTAACAATAATTTAAATCCCAGCTTGTTATAAGTTTTGCAATTCTGGTCAAAAGTTCACATGAACTCGTCATGGGTGTGATTGTCATATTACTTTCTTATCGATTTATTTTACTACTTTTGTCCGAGGAGAAAAGCTGCAGAAGTTTGAGCGACTATTATAGATTTTCCTCCAATCCACAGTCAAAACTGTAAACATTGACTAAAAGCAGGATGGCAGGATGTCACTTTGCAAATGGCATCGCATGTTTCTTATTAATATTTAACAAGTTTGTGATGTAAACCTGACTAGATTTGATCAGTCATCTCGGGAGAGCATGGAGTTTATTGGTGCAGACCTGGATTTAGAGCAAATTGTCCAAAAGCTTAACGCCAGTCTGCCAAACAGTTAAATCGTTTTGTCTGACCACAACATCTTTTTCTCAGAAGGAATTTAGTGTGTCCAGATGTGCAGCTGTACGTTTCAGCTGAGCTTGAGACGCCAGTTTTGGAGCACAATTTTACATTGTGATGACCTTAAAGTCATCTAATTGTGGTTATGATGGGTTCAGATTTTGACAATAATTTGTTTCTTAACATCCAAACACACTTCCTGTCACCTGTGAGTTCAGCTCGGTGTTAAACATACCTTGAACCTGGTCCAGAGGCAGTGTGAGGTTTTTCTCTGCAGGAATGTACTTGAGCACGACAGTCAGCTCTCCTTTGTAGTGCATGGTGGAGTCAGTGCTGCTCTCTACCTGCAAACACACATGCGCAAAATAATCCTGAAGCATCTGAAGCTGCTTCGAAGGAAGATCCTATACGACAAGGTGTACTGGTGCCGGCTCCTACCCTGGGCTGCAGAGAGTACCATTCCTCTATCTGAGAGTCGAACTCCCAGGAGTCAAAGGTCAGCTCCACTTCTCCCAGGAAGCTGTTGTAGCCAAAGCGGTCGTGGTGCCACACAGACACCTGCAGGGTTCGAGTCTCCAGCTGCGAGTGGCTGATCACGTACTGAAAAACAGAGGGGAACAACGGCTTGTTGAGATCTGTTGTTCAGACTCGTCAGGGATGATTTTCTGTGACTGACTCTCAGGTTCTCATTGAAAACGGGGTTGATGGTGTTGGGTCTGATGCTCGTCTTCCTCTTGCTCTGGCGGGACGTGTCAGGAAGCAGGTAGGTCTTCACGTACCTGCCAAAACAAAGTCGTTCGTCTTTTTTTTTTTTTTTTTTCCCTTTTACCACACTGACATGACTCTATGGGGACCAAATTATCATCAATTGTCATCAGGAAACCTCAGAGCGCTCTTACGCATCTGTGCGCTGCCTCCTGTCGTCTCCCGTTGCCAGGTTGTAACACTTTTTCACCAGAACGTTGAGGGCGCCTGTTTTGTAGCTGTAGCTGATGTTGAGGAGAATCTCGCCGCTCACCCTGGCGTTTCCGTAGTCGCCCGTCTCGCTGTACATGCTCATCATGCTGTTGAGGCTGCTCTGTGACGCCAACACGACAGAGAAGACATGAGATGAGGGAGAGGAGGAGCCGCGGGTCCAGCTTTTTTGTAATTACTCGTCACCTCAGCTAATAGTGAATAGTAGCGCAAAGATGAGACGTTCTCTGTGTTTATCAGAACTACAAAATGTAATAAACTGTAGTAAACAAAATCTTTTTTGATAGGAAGATGAAGAAATGTGTAAGAAAAGGTCAAATAAAACGGAGGTTTATTTCAGCTAAATAAAAATCCCGCAGAGCCACAAATGTTAAATCACCTTTTGAAAGAAAAAAAAAAAAAAAAAAAAAATCGTTTTTGATACATTTTTCTTTCATAATGTCAGGATTTACGAAACATTTCATTGATCATTTCACCTCTTTGTCATTTTGCAGTTTTTCCCACTCAGGCTATTGTTGTCTATGGTTGTAATGTGTTGCATTCATTTGACAATCTGAAACAATTAAGTGCAAAAAGTAGAACAATCTGAAGGGGAGCAGATTCTTTTCCACACCACTATTTAACCAGATGCATGCAGATATTAGAAAACAGACAGAAACAAAAATACCAAACCATGATGGAGCTACGTAAAAGCAATGTGAACAGTTAAAGCTGCAGCAGTGTGGCATTTTAATAGAAAGCTTGCGCTCAGCCGTGCTGACTGAGTTTTACCCATTTGAAACCAAAGGAACAAACCTAATTGTGTCTCTTGCACAATACATACCTGCAAACTTCATTTCTCTATGAAGAAAAGAGTCCCAACCACAACGGTAACAGCAGGTAATTAACTCTGGAGTAAGACTGACTGCTGGTAAACAGGAGGAGATAAACCCGTCTGAACCCAGCTGGAGTTAATCCATGCTGTCTTCTCACAAAAAAGGGAAGTTTGCTTCACGCATTTCCTCCAGCTACCGACTGTGATGAAGACGACTTTTTTTTTTTTTTTTTTTTTTCTATTGTGGGGAGTTAGGGAAACAATAGAGACAAATATTAGCACAAACGTCCACTGAGCCAGGCAGGTGTATGCAGGACAGGTTTTTATATATTACTGAGCGATGGGTAGCAATATTTATGTTACGGCACTGCTGCATCTTTAATGTAGCAGGAAAACAGCAGCATGCAGAACCGTGAAACACGGAGACTCACGGTCTCAGCGTCCGAGTCGGGGATGTTTAGGTACCCCCACCTTCTTTCTGTGCCGGGAGTGGAGGACTGGATTCAGAACGAGCAGGGAGGAGAGGGGAAGAGAGGCAGAGGGAAGGTTGTTGAAGGAATAGGCAGAAAATGCAGCAAGACTGACACCAGAAAACCCCCATTGTGCACACACCGTTACCGTGGTGATTATCAGATAAAACCTCAGAGATTAAGAGTGGTTGGAAATCAGCAAAGATGGCCAGCGCAAACAAGCAGCAAGATAAGAAAAGTGGAGAAATGTTTCTGTTCTCACTGAACCAAAGAGAAGTCAGAGGGATAAGAAGTGCAGAGCAAAATGTAGGTTGTTTTTTTTTTTTTACATTGTATGCACATACATGTCAATGAATCAGAATATTATAGAAAACGTTAATTATTTAAGTAATTCTGGCTGTAGCTGCACCGCTTTATGGCTGATAAAACATTAAGAATTTAACATATTTGCATTTTTAATACAGAAACCTCATCCCACTGAGAAGTACTCAGCACTTCGAGGCTGATTTTGCATGATTTACTGTGTCGATGCAGTGTCGCATTGAGGTGATCAGCCTCAGGATGTATTAAAGTCCCAGAGGCGTGAATCCATATTAAAGACAATGTATGTAAAGAACCAATAGACAATAAAAATGGTAACACTTTATTTGAAGGGGTGTGCATAAGACTGACATGACACTGTCATGAACATAAAGAAGTCTTTATGAATGTTTAAGACTGTTGTCGTGAAATGTCCTTCAGTAAATAATGACACTTTAATGCAAAGTTAAGTCTTTTAATTGACTTTTAATATAAGTTTTAATGCAACTGCATACAAATGTAGTTATTTACCAAACGATGCTAAGTTGACACTTTTAAAACGTTTAATGCGTCTTTGCATTAAAAGTGTCATTATTTACCAAAAGACACTTCATGACACCAGTAAATATCCATGAAGACTTATTCATGTTCATAACAGGTGTTATGTCACGTTTATGACAGTGTAATATTAGTCTTATGTACACCCCTTCAAATAAAGTGTTACCCCCCCAAACATTAAAAGCATCAGCTGAACATGATGCATCTATTAATTGACATATTTGAACCTCTGAGCATCTGCACCAATAAATCCTGTCGAAACAGGACATTCCTTTTGGCCTTACATTTCTACATTTTCCACAAATAAGACGGCAGACGTCTCTCGGTTTCCCGCGCGAAAGCATGTTTTTGCCGCGCAAGTTCCTCTGACGACACAAAGCAGGAACTCTCCAGCATCTCACACTGCAACTGCGTCATGCTAGTTTGCCTAAAGGCAGCAGGTTTGTGAGCGTGGGAGGTTTTCTTGACATGGCTCATCCGGTGTTAGCACAGTCAACACAGAGAAAGCATGAATGCCTTGCTCTGAGGGCATGTGTGCACAAGGACCAGAGCCGCGTCCAAGTGGCAGGGCAGCATGTAAGACTTCCCAGAGGATGTGTGTCTTTGTTTGGGATTGCTTTAACTCGGCGTTACCGTTGATGCGGCGTTGCTAAGGCGTCCGCCCCTGCTCAGGCTGTGTGCCGACATCAGGGCGTCGATGTCTTCCTCTGCGTCCTCGTCGGAAAACTCCTGCAAGAGACGGCGATCGGATGAGCGTGACATCTGGAAGGTCTGATCCGAACATCGCTGAGTGGGCGGACGGAGCCGGGCCCGGCCTAAGTAAATTCAATCAGTCGAATCCGGACTCGGCGTAGTAATCTGGTTTTCACGTGCTTGAAAACCACGGCGTCACTGCTTTTACAGTAAACTCGAGAGAATGACCGGAAGAGTGGGCAAAGGAAGGCGGAATCAGTGAGCGTTTCTCCGAACTGCTTCAAATGCAAATCGGCGAAGACGAAACAAAGCGGCGCCACACGCTGACCGCCTTCGTCGTCAGTCGCCATTTGCAAACTACCTATTCTGTTTAGATGCTCTTTGAAGTGAGCTCTGATGTGAAATTAGCATTCAAGCCCACAGCTGACGGATCCCGGTGAGTTCATCGGCCCACGCATCCCAAAGTTTGACGCGGTTACACAATAAAGTGCGTCGCAGGTGAGGATTTGAGGGAGGTTAGGACTGAATATTCCTTATCTGTTAACTTCAGAGTCAGATGAATCAGAGTGTTTGGGGTGAATTTGTTGGGAAAAGTGTGATCACTGAGCAGAAAGGATGAGACGAAGCGACCGCGCTCACCGCTTCGTTGAGCCCGGGGACGGAGCGGCTCCTGAGGCTGAGGCCATCGTCGCTGTGCTCGGAGCCCGGAGCTGACAGGTCCATCTCTGAGCGGCTGTGATCTGGTGCAGGGAGGGAGGGCAGAGGGATGGATGAAGAGGCAGCAGTCCAAGTTTAGTAGGTCAAAAGATGAAGAAAAAAAAATATAATAATTCAAGCAAAAGTTAAAAAGTATTTCAAATGTAAGGGTCTTTAACTATCAAACATTTAATCTGATGATGTGGGGCTTTTTTTCTTATCGATTCTCATAATTTTGGCAGCATATTTCCTCTGGTTTGGAGAGATGCTACGGTCCTTTTAAACCTTTTTAGATTTGAAAACAAACTAAAAGGCTTTTTGAAGTGACAGAATAACTCTGCAGCATGAGTTCCAAAATTTATAAAAAAACCCTAAAAAATATAACTTAACGGGGGCAAATACTTATGTAAACACTTTTTAAAAATAAATATTTTTATTTAATTGTCATTATTTTCGCAGAAATCAGTTTCACATTGACATACAAGGAGTTTTCTTTTTTTTTGCAATTTTTTTGTCCAAATTACATTGCTCATTGATTTGTAAAAGCAATAATCTCTCGACTGCAAACCTTCCCTTTCTCTCTTTCAGTTGTTTCTTCACTTTTTAGCACCTTTGAGGTCGTCGTTGTTGTTGATTATTACCTCAAACCTTAAAGCATGACGCTGATAATTAAATCCCAACAAACTGTAAAATGCCTCACTAAATCAGATACTTAATGTGAGTAACAGGCTTAGTTACATTTGATTTTACGGTCTTTGGCTTCAATGAGGCTTAAACAATAGATTAAATAGACTTGATGTTAATTATTGAGCTTCAGAGCCACATGGGATATTTCCTGATCTTTGCAGGGAGCTGCTGCTGTTTTCCTGCCTTGTAGTTTTTTTTAGTTGCTAAGCTAATTGCCCTCAGGCACTAACTCAATACTTAAAAAAAAACAAAACAAAATCAAAATTGATTTCCTCTCAGTCTAGTTGTTTTCTTCCTCTTGAAACTACTGAATTATTCCTCTGTACATGTCAGAAAAGGGAAACTAGAATTTAAAATTATAAGAGATCAAAAACTTTGACCCAAGCCGCTTCCTGCTGAAACAAAGCGGAGGATCAGACGACTCCTGCAGAGGGACCAAAATCATTGCTAATCACATAGTCTGCTAATTAAATCAAACAAATCCTTTACTATCTGAAAATAGTAAAGAAGAGAACACCCTCCGCCCCGACGGTTCTGCATAAACCGCCTGACATCTGTGGTCACGACTGGAGATCTTCGTTAAAAACTAACGGCACTAATCAAAGCCATCCTAAAGCCTTCACACGCTCCAGCAAGAAGCTGAGACAACGGCTCTGACATCGAAAGAGACAAAGAAGAAGAGATTATACTTAAAAGAACACAAGAGCAGCAGCTAGAGATGAAGGAGCCGAAGTTAATGGTGTAATTTGCGGAGACGTGACTTCTGCTCTCAGCAGAGGGACTAATTTTATCCTTCCTGAGACACTGAACACGCCGAGTCGTCGCTCTCTCTCTCTGAGGTGAACTTAGACAGCCTAGCGTCACCTCTGAAGTGATCTGCTGCTTCTAGCACTTCAGGAGGCTGCGAGCCGCTTATCAAAATGTTTGCGTGCGAGTTGTGCTTGTGGGAGCTGCGAGACGGCAGCAGGAGTCGTGCTGCTTGGAGGTGGGGTGCAGACAAGACGGGTCCGTGTTGCTACCTGACGACACAGACGCGCAGGAAACGGAGATGGTCGGCGCGCCCGAGTTTGCGAGGTGAAGTCCCGTCCCTTCCTTCTCGGGCAGACCCTCGCTGGAGCGCACACTGGCGACGCTCTCCGCTCCGTCGGGCTGCGTTCAAAAAAACAAAACGCACAAGCTGCTGGAATAAACGCCAACCTTGGACACTTTATTTGGCGCCGAGTGTCTGTTCGGGTGCTACTGTCGCTGACCCTGACCCTCCTGTTGTTGCTGGGGTTGGGCGATTTATCTGGAGTTTGGGAACGGAGATTGTTGGGGATCGTGGGCAAACCCGAGGACTCCATCGCCACCGCAGCGCTCCTGAAAACGAGACACGAACCCGTTAAACATCTATTATGGTGACGGGCTCACATGCAGCTCTGGTCATCCTGAGCATGAGTGCAATTTAATTTTGAGTTTATTTGGTGGAGATGTCAGATGCACAGATTTTAAACTTGGACTTTCTTTAAGCTGTTTATGCTTAAATATATGAATATGCTCCCATTAACAACTAAATATATCCTTTTGAGCTAGCTGCAAATAAACCACACACATTTTATAGCAATCAACAAGCTTCAGTTTTAATTATGTCTGAATATTTAAACACTTCTCAGAACTGAAGTTTATGTAAAAAGGCTGAATTTCAGGCACTGACCTGACATTTAACCTGATTTATTTAGTTGTGTTTCCTTCTTTCGCATCATGATGGCGACTCCCACACTAACATCAATACATGTGGATATAACAGCCTACAAAACATTGCAACATTGGACCCATTGCAATGCAAATAACGAATAAATAAATCAGACTAACATGAAGCTCTTGGAATGACTTCAGCCTAAAACCTACTGAAAATTTATGGAATAAACTCAGTGGGATAGGAGACCAATTGATTTAAATCAATGTTTTCTGTGAAGTTTATTCTATAAACAACGGCATTAAAAAATATTTAAAACGTACAAAATATTCTAGAGTTAATCCAAATGTCAACTGTAGTAAGTGCAAACAGGAGATGTCTGGCATTTACACACAAGAAGGAAGTGAAATAATCCTAAAATGTAAATATTTTATAGGCTTTTAAACTATTATTTATGTCCAACAACCTTTTTAAAGACATGTGATGCTAGCTGGATGTTTAAATTAATCTTAGCGGATAATTTAACTTCATTAGTCGGGTATTTCATTCCACCTCGTAATAAACTCATAAAAACTAACAAACCAGCAAACAAATGGTTCAAGTAAATCATTTTAGATCCAAAGTCAATAAGACGTGCATGTTTACGATGGGCGTATGTAAACTTCTGACCTGCACTGTCACAAATGGAGCTCCACAAACACAAAACAAAAACATTTCTATTCAGTTCTAACACTATAAGTTAATATTTTTTGTATAAGATAATTTAAATGTGATGTTTGTCTCTTTTGAATGCGGTGCCTCTCAGAAACATGCTTTCCTGTCTTCTTTTTTTTTTTTTTTAAATAATCTTCTCGTCTGATTGCTAATTGCTCTCCTGCAGTTTGTATTTTATCAGGACTGATGCAGAGCAGCGGCCTCGGTCAGATCAGGGCACTGAAACGGACCGATGAGAAAACGGTTAGGAAGGATTTCAGCCTTTTTAAATCCTATTTTTATAAGAAAGATTTAAATATTCAAGATCAAACCGCAGTCCTCAGTCCATTAAACAGAAAGCTCAATGCCAGTTATTCTTTGAAGATGCCTCATCTTTTAAAGTACGATCAGACTGACGTGTCCGGCACCAACGATATAAAGAAACTCTTTTTTTAAAATGTAAAATTCCCATGAAACCTAAAATCACACATCGCCTAAGCCTCTGATGTTACCACTTAGAAATATACACTTAATGCTGATAGAGCTTCAGAATCACATATTTGTTTAGTTTTGTTTATGTAAATTATGTATTTCTTGTGTGTGTCACCTGTTTGAATGCTGACTCTGAGCAGAACGAACGCTTTGAGTATCTCCATCTGAAGACGACTTCGTGCTGACGCTGTCGACTCCGTTCCCTAGTTTCGGGGTGGCGCGGCTGCCTTTCTTACCCATCTTCATCCGTCTACACACACACACACACACACACACACACACACACACACACACACACACACACACACACACAGACATGGAGGTTGTTATCTGCTGTGCGAAAGAAGCAGATCTAACTAGTGTCCATTACCTCACTGTCATTACTGTCTCCACTTTATTACACTGATTTGTGGATTCCCCAGAGGAAATACATTGTATATAAAGTGTCATTTCTATCAAATTACAATTATTGTTCCATCTACTTACAGACATGAGGTGGTTTTATCAGCATTCAGAAGGATTTGGCAAGACTTTTACAGACATGGCAGATGTAGAGCCATCAGACTCATCAGCTACAAATGACAACCATAAAATTCAAGTAACTCATCAAAATATACAGAAGATAATTTCTTCTAACTATGGAAATTCTCAGCATCATAACGTGGCTCACTGAAGCTTCACCTGCTGGTTGGACTTGAATTAAAATAAGTCTTAGCATAAAAATCTTCAGGTTTGTTAGGATTTATCTCCATGTTTTTTCTTTGCTCGTCTTGCCGACTGGTTTCTTTCTATTGGTGTCGTTTTCGTCTTTGAAACTTAAAGAGATGATTTTCATGTTTGCTTCTCGCCTACTTTTTTCCCCCTCTGTTGTTGATCGTTTTTAGATGTATATTGTGCCTCAATTTGCTTTTCATCTGGTTGCATCCAGAGAGCTGTTTTCATCTAAAGACGCTTGTGATCCGACTCAGAGAGAAGATTTTTTTTTTAGTTATTAAACTGGGGGATTGGAAACAGTGCCGCAGCAGCCAGTGGCAAACTCTTTTATATTTTCTTGCCTCCCACAACGCTGTCCCTAATCAAACAGTCCTACAGAGATCAGATTTTATACCAAATGGATTTAAAAACGAAGATTTTTCTTTCTTTCTCGTCACGGCGCCTGTTTTGTTGCTAGAGGGTTAAACATTTACTGAATCTGTTATTCTGCATGACATGCTATGTTATGTTATGAAATGTTGCTACGCTGCTCTACATGATGCCATGCTGTGACATTCCATGTAATGTTATTTTATACAGTGATGTGCTATGCTACGTGATGCAATGTGATATTATTTCATGGCTTTCCGTGGTAAACAACGTTATTTTATGTTCCAGTTTTGAAATCCAAGCCTGGGGAGTTTTCATATCCAGGCATGTTCAAAATAAGCATATTCTGGGTTAATTGATGTGCTCTATTTTTTCCTCAACTGCAATTATTTTGGTTTTCATGATTGTTTGACTTGTTCAAAGTGACCAATGGCTACTGGGGACACCGGGCTCCATGACTCTGTCAGGATAAACTGCTAGAGACAGAGGATGGATGTCATGCTGTGTATATTTAACTTATATCAAGTGCAATTTGTCTTCTAAACACTTTGTATCACACCCTATGATCATCGTTTGTGGTTCTGAACTCTGTTTCAGCCAGTTATCACCCATGAAATATGCTCAAATAAAAATAACCCTAAACAATCTCCTCCTGGCAGATAACCAGGAGTCAGAAAACCACCGTTCCTTACGTTGCACTGAGAGTGGAATATTAAAAAAATGCATTAAAGTTGTCAGCTCTCAAAGCAGGTATAAAACATTTCCTGTGGCAGACAGTTTCATTTCAGGAGAGAAAAAGTTGAATATGAAACTACAAATGTGCAAAACGATCAGCGCGTTTTGTTTTTGTTTTTTTTGTGTTGTGTTACACATTTACTATATCATGTTCCACTTTACAAAATTCAAACTTTGGCTCGTTTCATCTGAAATTCTTTGACTTTTGGAAAAGTTCACGTTAGAGTACAAATGAAAACACAGCTGCTCCAGGCAACAAGCAGGTTCATTATAACAAAAAACAAATATGTCAAAGTGGGCTACTTCTAAACTGCAAATATCTGATAAAAAAAAAAAAAATCTCTTTGTTTCTGAGAATAACTAAAGCTCAGTGCAAAGTTCTTTGCCGTCCAAACTTTTATGATTAAGCAGATCTGTTTCATGCTGGTACCGTTTTGCGCCTTCAGAGACCGCCAGACTGCAGTCGAGATGAGAAGTGATCACAGCTGGCAGAATCCAATTAATGTTTCTTTGCTTCAGGAAATGTATTTTAAAATACATTCCAGGTCTCTGACAAATCAAATAAATGTCCATTTGGTCATTTCAAAGGATCTTATATTAAAGCGTGCACTCAGCTCAAAGACTGGTTGATTAGATTTGAGGTTATATTATCCTGTCTGCATGTTTCCTACAATGTGTGGCAAAAGGAAAGGGGGGGGGGGAACAGAAATAGAATAATCAGAGACTTTTGTATTTATTGGTTCATCTGTAGCTGATAGTGACTCACATTGACCACGTCATCGGTATAGGCTAATACTGCGCATTGTCACAACACTTATTTCCTGCCATAGCTACATTGATTTTCTCCTCCATGTTTTTATGTCGACGATGGGAGGCTGCAGGAAGTCTTCTCAGACACATCGAAAATAATTTCAATGCGGCGAAGGCCTGGACTCCATCACGGCTGTTTTTCGTGTGAAAATGCGTCGTGAGCCCTTCGGATACGATCGTAACCCGTGTATTGGCATCTTACTTGATCTGAATCCTCCAAGAAGGGAGATTCTAGATAAATTCATTCACGTAGAATAAATATAAGGTTTTCATTTTTCCAGTATCTTATTTGTGGTAGACAGATTTCAGCAATGTCAGATTAAAGAACCAGCAAAAAGAAGCTGATGGGAGAATGAAGCCAGTTAATTATCAAAGATTACCTGACCATTTTGAGCTGAGCTGCTGCCTCCTCTTTTCTATTCTGGATGTGAATTTCAGTGAATAAGACGTATGCATGGCAGCTTCCTCGTCATTACAATGGCTGCTGTTGGTTTTATTTGCTTCTCTTTTGTTGAATTGAGAACCATCAGAGCTCAAAGGTTTTACTACAGCCTGGTTGATATTCTTGCAGCTATAGTCCCTTTTATGATACACTAGACTAGACTTGTTATGGTGCGATCTGGATGTGGTCAGAACTTGGACAAACTAAAATGATCCTATTTGGACCTTCACCTGTGTAATAGATCTTCTGGTTTCAAAAGTCAGCTCATGTCTTGCTTTACTGGTTTTACTTTAATCTATAACATTTAGTAAGCAGGAGTATTTATTCTGAATTTTGCTTAAAATTAATTACAAATGCAGTTTTGCTGCAATTTTAAATGCACTTTATATTGATTTTTGATCAAAATTGTATCTACTATACGTGATTGCTGTCTTTTTTTAAATTAAAAATGAACTTTCAGACCAGATGTTTGAATTTATTGTAGACTTTAATACATTATGCAAAGCAGCGTGTTGCCCCCAGTGTGTGAAAAGGTTCCTCATTTTAGCCATTTAGCAGATGGCAAGCAACTAGGCGGCAGCAGCAAGATCCCTGGAAGAGCAGTTTGGTATTATTCAACGTTATCTACTGAAACCCCTGTTTGAAATAGAAAAAGAAAAACATCTGTCTCGTAAAAATGACAGGATGTAAATATACTCAACATTGCTTGAACTCCTAGGGAAGTTTAAGCTTGAATCTTTTTTCATAAATTGAGGAAATTTGCTCGGACTTGCTGTTTTTTTCTCGACTCTTCAAGTTTAAAATACTGACTGCTCATAACTCCAGCCTCCACACAACTCTTTGTGCCGTTTTCTCACCCTTTCTTTCTGGCACCATCCATGATGTTGCGCACTGCACTTCTGCTGGATTTTGGAGTGTCTGCTTTCTCTAGATCAGAGGACGCCGACAGGTTTTCTGTTGACTTTTTTTCTGCACCTTGTGACCAAAAACATTACTAATTAATAAAATCTGCACACGCCCAGCAATCGTACAGCACACAGACGTCTTTTTGGTCATAGTTATGGTTTTATGGCGCTATCGTTCAGACGTTAGCAACCAGACTGACTTGGTGGGGCGCTCAGGATGGTCTGCTTGATGACGTCACTGCTCAGCGCTTTCTGCTCAAAGCGCCTGGACCGTTCCTCCAGGAACCACTCTCCAGTCACCACCTTCAGCTCCCTGTTGTAAAAACACACAATCCAAGACACAAAGACCAGCGGGTGAGAGCCGAGCAAAGGGTTTTCTCCTTCAGAATGGGCTCAGTGTAATCAGGCACTGCCAAATTATTAGTTTTTAAGTATACTGCTCAAAAAAATAAAGGGAACATTTCACTTTAATTTTGTGTGTTGCTCCAAATCCAGGCCTCCATTGGTTAATAAATTTGATTTCCATTGATGATTTTTGTGTGATTTTGTTGTCAGCACATTCAACTTTGTACAGAACAAAGTATTCAATGAGAATATTTCATTCATTCAGATCTAGGATGTGTTATTTGAGTGTTCCCTTTATTTTTTTGGGCAGTGTATATGGTTCCGAGACCAAGAACAAAAATGTAAAATATAAAATGCAAAATTTGGACAGAGTGTGAATTTTTTTGCTTCGAAAACTAAAACATAGCATTATTAAATCTAAAAACGAAAATAAAGAGAAAAGGATTGGTGAAAAAAAGATATTTATAATCTTTAATCTTTATTTTTATGTCAATTTCATGACAGTTTTTATTAACATGCCGATACAGCAAACATTAGTTCAGTTATTGAAATGATGTACAACTAAAGAAGTCTAAAACAAACTGAGTATAAGAATCTATGTTATGGTGAAGCTGAAATTAAGGTCGTTAAAACTAGTAAGCAATTTTGAGACGGATGTCTTGATCCTGTTTCTACTAAAATACATAATCGGGCTAAAATCCCTGTGCAAAATGCATCATATTCAGCTGTTTTTTAAACCTAAAAACCATTTGATTTGCCTATCTGGTGTTAAAAAATGGCTGCTCCAACAATGAAGTCTGGTCACGGCGGCCCACGGTTGGTGGTTGTCACTGTGACGTATCACACTGTCCACATGCAGAGCATTAAGAGAAAGCTGCTGCCAGGGCAGATATGGAAAAAATCTATCATCATGAACAGAGTTCACTGAAGCACCAATAAATCTCTCCAAGTTTGACACAACCGGAGTAAGATGAACGAGACGGTGGTGAAACGTCAGCTGACCCACACTTTCAGAAATAAAAAGTGCAACAAAATGAAGTGGAAAGACTTTTAAAGTACAACAGACCAGATGGATATAAATAAAAAAAATGTAGCTGTGCTCACTCTGCTTTTCTTTTTTTGGAGAATATTATTTGTTTTGGCTTCATCTTTGTCTATTTCAGATGAATCCTTTTAGAATCTGGAAAATACCAGATCTTATATTTACAGCCTCGTTTTCTTTAAGAGACTCTAACTGTAACTTCAAAAGACCCAAAATGAACAGGACGTTTGTCCTTTTCGTCTTCTGAGTCCTTGATAAAAATAAAAATAAAACATTCTATCATGATTGATGTTGAGTCCTGCATACAGAGATTTTAGTCATTAGGAACAGAAAAATATCTTTGCACTAAATAACATAAATTAACTGTTTACATTTTATTTCAAGCTCCATTTAGCATCAGGGGAAATGTGGAGATTTATCCCCTCCCTCATGAGTAGGACATATATGCTTTGCTGATTTCACTAATGATACACGTGTTTTCTAGGATATTGAAAAAAACTAAATACACTCCCTGACAAACTGCAGCATTCAGAAGGAATAATCTAACATGAACGTGAATTGGTGCATTTGCAAATCAAGGGTGCATAATGTCTTTTAATTCATATGCAAAGAGCTGGAACACAGAGAAAAGCAACAGAGGGCATAAATGGAGGTATTACAAATTAACAGATAATCAAACAATCATTTAAAACAGAGAGCGGAGGCCAGCAGACACAGAAGATGCGTCAGCGATGCAGTAGGTGACATTACCAGCACTTAATGAAGATAAATGGGGGCTGTTGCATTTTGGCAACCCTTCAGGCTGAGCGGCTATAATGTGACTGTGCAAAACGTGGGGAATACAGATTTAAAAACAAGGCCTGAGATGTGTGGTGTAACCCGCAACATGCTGAGAGAAGTGAAGACGTGTTTTAATGATGCAACGTGACAAACCTTTGGGCTGGAAAATAAATCAATTATTAATGTTAGAAATATTTTTCATCTTAGTAAAGGATTTAAAAAAAAACATTCAAATTTGTTATATTTTCTTAAGTTGCATCTCTAACTTTGGGTTCCAAAAAGGATTTTAAAAATGTAGCTTTTGTTGCAGGAGATGCATTTCTGATCCAGAACTCCAACACTCAACATTTAAATGCTTCTCTATCACAAAGCTGAGGGCTATTGGAGGCAAAAAATAAGAACTATGATTTTTTTTTTATATGTTACACATATTTTTGAACAGTTGCTTGTGCCAGCATGCCAACAACACGTCAGACATGTGAAGTCTTGTGTTTTTGACCTTCCATACCTGGTGAAGCTCTCTGTAAATATTTACTCAACATTAGATCTGCAGAAACTTATAAATATAGGTTTGTTAAAGTGTTTTATTGAATATAAAAAAGATGCCTCCAATATATAATGCACTGACATACTGTAAATAGATCAAATTAAATACATCATCAGGAAAGATCTAAATGTCTCATTTGGCATTGTACAAGTTATTGTACTTATGAACTGTTCATAAAAACACAACACGTTTCACTTATTCTCACTTGAAAACCTACATTTTTATCCAGCTAATTAATACTTTAAGGTACACATGTATTTGGCACAACAACTATAAAACAATTGATGTCTATAAAAGTTTAGAAACTGTCAACATCTGATTAATGGTTGTTTTGTGGTTTGTAAGGATTTTTTTTCTTTTTTTCAGAATTAAACACAGCACCATAATCCCCCAAGGCCCCGATTGACAAATTGATGCAGATGTAGGATCATTAATCAAAAAAAACACACACGTAGAGTCCATCCCTCCTCTCAGTTTCTGTTCTGTCTCTCTGCGGCTGACACACTTACGAAATCTTGGCGCAGACGTTGCATCTCCACTTGCGTGAGCCGGCGATCGTTCCGCGACAGTCGCTGCAAACGCGCAGCCGGCATTCATCGCAGAGTTCGCCACGGTCAAAGATCAGCCCCAGAGTTTTGAGGCAGCGAGCGCACTGCCGCTCCTCAGAGTCCTGAGGCCGGCGGGAACCTTTCCGCTTGATCTCCAGCAGGTCGTTTTTTAACTTTCTGCAAAGCAGACAGAGAAGAGAAGGAAATAAGCAGACAGAAGAGAGAAGTAAAGTAGGCTTTGGGCGTTAAAATCCTTACCGTATCCTTTTCTCCTCACGTTTCCGCAGCTTCTCGTCTTTCTGCAGCACCTTCAGGATCATTTCCCTTTCATGCTCCAGCAGAAAGGACAAATTTAAATCCTCGACAGCTTTCTCCATTTCTTCCATAGCCCAAATCAGCCCAATGACTTTGTTTTGAAGAAAGACTCAGTGGGGACTACATTATACTCTTGGGCTCTATGATGCCCTGCAAACAATCGAGTGGCTCCTCTGCTGTTGGCATTGTCCAACTTCCGATTTACAAAGGTCCGGGCGCCGCACCAGCGTTTGCTCTTGAAGTCCAGAAGGAAACCTCTAAGACACGAATGAAATCCTGAAAAGATCAGAGAAACAAAGACATACATCATCAACAACTATCTATGGATTGGAGGTAAAAATCTCTGTTAACAATAATTAATAAATCCGTCTTTTGTCCAGTTCTAAAAACAAGAACAAAAGAGTAACTGATAGTAATTGGTAGATATCTGACAGCTCCACAGCGCCTCAACCACCAACCAATTAGACCTGGAGTACAGCGGCCATGTTTCTCTGCTTCCATTAGCAAAACCTCGACAGCATTTTCCTCTAAAAGCCATGACCAGACTTCTACGTGTTATCTGTACACCTGCATGCCGGTTGTTACAGCAGCTGGGCTTTTTACCGACTGGAGGCGACAGCAAGGCTAGAGATGTCTCTCTAAGTGAACCGCCGCCAAGCACTCTGGTGTGAATTTACGTCAAAGTGTATCCGAGGCAACGGAGAGGCCTCCAGTCTTGTTTTTCAATTCAACAAAAGTATTCTCTCATCCTTCCAAGTCATTGATATCAGGTGTTATGGTCACTTCCCTAACACGTTTTTGCTTGGAAGACCGACTCTTCTAAATGCCGTAAAAACTGCATGTCTGCTTTCCACCCTCTGAAACATTCATCCAGATAATGGAAACACCGTCCAACACATTTTTTCTGCATGGAAAAGCTAACAGTCACCTTGATGTTGCATCTTTTATTCAGGGATTAAAGCTAAGAATCAAAGAGTCGGTTGCACAGCACATTTGTTTCAATGCAATAACATTTGGGAAGCAGCGTAGCTGAACAATTAACCCTATGATGGATGTTTTCACTGTCTCAGCCAGCAATCATGATCACAGACGGTCCGCTGAGAGCGATAAAAAGCAGTAAAAATGTCCCTCCTTCATGTAGAGCGGGAATGGTGAGTGGCTTTGATTACTGCTGATGTCTCATCTCTGAGAAATAATGTGTCTTAAATCAGAAAACAAATCAACAATATTGTTTCTGGAGCAGCAGATCCTGATTAAATGAACAGATGGGAAAAATTTTGCAAAGGAAAAAAAATAACTAAATCGCCTTCTCCAACCATCAATAGCTCTTGAAACCAACAGAGTAAAGTGAGCAGCAGAACATTTATGGGGACGGGGGGGGG